>NW_008481834.1:0-2255 GCF_000365165.1 Cladophialophora carrionii CBS 160.54
ACCCTAACCCTAACCCTAACCCTAACCCTAACCCTAACCCTAACCCTAACCCTAACCCTAACCCTAACCCTAACCCTAACCCTAACCCTAACCCTCGGGTTAAAGTATATAGATCGAGGACAGTAGGGATCACATCATTATACTGGTCCATAAACTAATCTAAAGAGATTACCCGTCGATTAGGAGGGTAATTAAACCATCTACTAGAGGATGCCGAGCCAATAGGTATAGAAGTAACGCCCCGTCCCTGTTCGCCAGGGGTACGCACATATTACACAAGGCTACGAGGAGCGAATATACACTATATAAGGATAGTAGCTAGAGTCGTCAGATTATCCTGGTTCGGGCTATAGAGGACTCGCTCCATATCTCCCGGGCTAGGGTTCTAGTAATGAGTGTAGTGCTAAGGGTACGGATGATGACTATAGATTTAATGTTTATCTAGAAGGGATAGGGGTAGGCTAGGACGAAGAGGCGGCATATCGTGGATAATAGGGCGAGTCGCTGAGGATAAGCTATTCACCGACCTCGGTGTGACGCCAGATGATATCGATATAGTAATGGAGTGCGAGCGAGCTATAGGTAGGGTCCCGGAAGATGAACTACTAACTAGCCTTAGTGTAACACTAGATGACATAGATATAGGAATCGATTATAAGCGTGCGGTATAACCAGCAAAGGAAGATTATCGTATACCGTCGGTGCCTAGGCTATTATAGGGTAGTATAAAGGAAGAGAGTTATCGAGCACACTGCTAATACCGAAGAAGGTCATAACTACTAGGTACCCAGGGCCCTAAACTCCTATAGTTAATACCTCGACCCCTTAATAAACAAGAAGATCCATATAAGTAGCGAATACGGCGTTCAAGCTAATAAGTAATAGGCTGCTCCCTAGTTAGTAAGAGGCGTCGAAGAACATCAAGATCTAATATCGCAGGATCTAGACTTACAGATGATTCGGTAGCTATATCATGAGGTATACTTAGCAGAGACGGTAACACAAAAATATTTTAGGGCTCAGTCGACAACACGAAAGTATCGCTAGGCTCGGATAATAAGTCGCGGTTAATAGTAGCGGTAGAGCGATAGAAGTTTAGATAATCTAAGTCATCTAGGTTATTAGGGGGGACTTAGGTAGCTGCGGTATATATTAAGTAGGTAGGCTATTCCTAGGAGTATTAGACTTACTATCTATAGCTCGGAGTTCGTGATTAGGTATAACAACGTCATTTTTAGGAGGAAGGGCTTAGATAAATTAGTCCGCAAGGTTAATCGGCTATAGACTAAATACTATCTCGCCGAGAGCCAGTCGCTCATCACGGTAATAATGAGTTATGCTACTATATATACACTCGCGGCTCTTCTTTTTCGACAAGGCGTTACGAGCACGGGCTTCTTCTTCAGAATACTTTTTAGGCCGGCCCCTTAGAGCTATAGCGAGCTATCCTTATAAGTAATCAGTTAAACAATAAATTATCTACTCTAGTACGATTTATGCGTTTACTACTATAAAGAGTGTTTAAATAAGGAAAGGCGTTAACAGGATATAGCTTACGGGTACAGCAAAGAGAAGGAAATTAAAAAGGGAAAGGCTTTAAATACATGTATAGCTTATTAGCGTAGCGACCAGAAGAAAATCTAAAAGGGAAAGGTATTAATGAAGTATATAGCTTAATAAAGTACGAAGTAAATAGCTTACGAATACAGCGAAGGGGAGGAAATCAAATATAGAAGGGTATTAAATAAGTATATAGCTTACACTAGGGAACTGGTGACGAATTCAAGCGACACCCTTAGCGTCTTATCTTCCTTATCTAGGATAAGAACACCTTCAATTACCTTCGCATCAAGAAGTCTTACAATTATTAATTTAGTATAGTATCTCAAGTTATACAGATCAAGCAAGTACAGACAGGAAATCCGCAATATTACTCATGTAGACAGGAAATCCGTAATATTACTCGTACAGACAAGAAATCCGTAATATTACTCGTGCAGACAGGAAATCCGCAATATTACTCCGCGAGTAGCTTCAAGACCTTCACTACGCTAACCATAATCATCGGCGCCGATGTATCTCATACTTCTCCTAGCAGTCAACAGGCGTCGATCGCGGCCATCACGGTCTCCTTTACTCGATTTGCCGGCCGCGATGTTACTGTATACCAAAGCAATGGTTATCGCGTCGAGATGATCTTGCTAATAGGTGTGTGGCTTATTGGTGCAGCGAAGAGAAGAATACTAAATAAGGAA
>NW_008481834.1:3115-209608 GCF_000365165.1 Cladophialophora carrionii CBS 160.54
AAAACCCTACATACTATACAGAAGAGAGTTTTTACCACACTATTCTTTAACAAAGTTAATTCTAGTAAGTTAAATTATAATATTAAGATAAAGATACTATTTAAAGTATTATAGTCATTTTAAATTTTAAAAAAGTAGTAAAGAACACTACTCTAACTTATACTTTAGCTTAATGTATATAAGAGGCGCGAGAGTTATATATATTCTCTTGGTAGGCTTAGTAAGCTCTAGTAGCTATTCTTAATAATTACTCTCTATAAGTAAACTTACTTAAACTATAAACTACCTTATATAAAGTAATTTATAATAAAGATTACCCTTTAGAAGGCTTAGCCTAGCTTAGTACTAAGTATACTAAGCTACCCTAAGCTAACTAAGCTAAGGTAAGTTATATATATATAGGTAGTACTTACCTCTATAGCACTATAGTTAACTTTATTAATACTCTAACCCCTACCTTTAGACTAAGAGTGTTGTTCCACCATCACGCCGTTACAAGTGACCGCGTGCCCTTCACCCTCAGCAGACATACAGTTGTTACTCCCCACAAGTAAACCTACTTGGACCGCAGACCGCCTCACGTGGAGCGATTCATAACACGTAGATCAAGAGAGATTGCTGATATTTCACCCGTTCAATGCATCCTACGTCCACGAGCTATGGAAAGCTCTATTGAATCATCCCCTGGCTCAAATTGACCACCTTCGCGCTGTCCTACTCTCTCTCCCCCAATTTTCTGCTTCCCGTCGTCTTAGTCTCTCCAAGCCGGCCTCTGGTCGTACCTGACCGCCGTATGCCAAGAATTGTCTGCGTGCCAGCGATGGCTCAGACAATAGGCGCAGCTGGGCAGCTGGGAGTTCCTCATTGCGAACGTCGGCGATCATGAGGCCGACATACGCAAGAACACCTTGTTGGTCCGGGCTTTCTAAGTCGTAAGAGTGGACAGTCTACACACCATTAGTAATTGCCATGACCCAGCTACACACCATTAGTAATTGCCATGACCCAGCTACACACCATTAGTAATTGCCATGACCCAGCGAGGTGGAGGAACAACTCACGGGCCCGCCGCGCATCAGGCACAGAAGCTCAGCCTTCACGACGGCCTCGGTCTCACCGTTCAACATCCCGTTTCTGAGCGCAGCACTAGCTCCGACCTTGACAGACACTTCCAGCCTACGATTTTCCCGCTTCTGGATCCTTTCCAGGGCGGCATCGGCCTCCTGAACTGCACGTATTCGGGGCTCGTTATAGCTGGCGCTCGGTCATGTAACTCTCACGTTGAAGATTTGCAATCGACCTGGCTAGGTAGGCTGAGGTGAACTCTTCGAACTACTGGAGGGTCGGGCCAACCCGAAAAGCTAGAAGACCAAGGCCATGTGGCATGCGGAGCTCCTTGGCTGGGCAAACGGCCATCCGAACGAAGCGATCCGCGAGAGCGTCAGACGCCAGGTGCAGAAAGGTCAAGACACGAAAGCGAGGAAGAAGGCCGAGAAGAAAGAAAGGAAGAAAGCCAAACGAGATGCACTGCAGTATGACATGTAACCATTGGCGAGATCGGAGTGACCAGTAGGCACAAAGACGTGATTGGCCCTCATCGAGGCGTATCCATTGCGTTGATGTTCAGTCTCTCTCGATTTGGGTGTTGCGAACCGCCTTTGGCATACATTGATATACTCCAATGACAAGTGTTGACCCTTCCTGTCATGACTTCGGCAACGACAAGCTACAAGACCACGAGGTTCCAATATCTATTCATGTTGCTGGTGAGTTGCTATATACGATATATCCAGCGAGTCTATTAATTCTTTTGTATCATCAATGGTACATGTGCTTCCACCGCTAGCCCAGCCTCCCTATCCCGTGTACGTCATGTGAAGAGTAAAAAAGTACCCGCTCTCAGAAAGTAAACTGCATCAACCCTGGATTCAACACCAATGGCAGAAGGAAGTGGAATGCAACGACAAGTGCCATCGGCCAAATTGCCGTAAAGTCCTTGATTTGCCAATCGTGAGGAACCAAATGACCGAGCGGCCCCACGCCGGCAAGCACAATCATGCCGAAAACCATGAGGAAGCAGAAGAGGAAGGTGAACTTGAACCGGCGCAAGATGGTCGGAACCTCTTCAAAGAACGAGGTGCGAGTAGCCTCTTTTGCCGTTGCGCCCCAGGTCATATTGATAGAGAGCATGTGGCAGGCAATGGCTTGTGAGACGTGGATGGAAATGCCGCCGAGGAAGATCGTCAAAAGCGGTAACCAAGTGAGGTTCTCGAGGAAAGCGCCGATGAGAGAGCGACCAGCAACGCGCTAAAGACAGGTCAGCATCCGACAGAAGCGGCAGTGGAGTTATCTCACATATCGCAGAACAGCCAGCGACACAGTGCCCAAAGCTTGGAAGACCACAACGATGGAGAAGTAGATCTTAAATGAGTCCGTGTAGTAGTGGTCAAGGTAGCCGTTGAACCAGCCGATGAGAAAATAGTTCAGAGCGGTAAGCACCCTGAGGTGGAAGTCAGACAAGCACGAGCAAGAGCCACGACGTGACTTACCAAGCTGAACCAATGGCGTAGTATGTGCCGATATAAGACATGATGGTGATCTTGGCCATGACAGACATGTTTGAGGTTCTGGAGCAAAGCAGGGTAAGTAACCATTTCAATGGTTGATCAACGGTGGATTACTGACATGAACTTGCGGAACAGCGGAGTCACCGGGCCTCGAGTCGGCCAGTAGATCAGTGGGTTGAAGATGAGTTCAGAACAACCTGAAGAAGTGAGTCTCGTGAAACTTGCGGGAGCGACATGCACTTACCGTATGCATACTTTTCCCAACGCGCCAGTTCATCATACACTGTCAGAGACACACCTTCCTGGAAGCCTTCGGAGCCAAAGTATGTGCTGAAGCGGAGATCATAGCCCTTGGATTGCAGCCTCAACGCCATGTCAAAATCTTCCGACACAGTCGTCTCTGCCCAGTACTTCTCAACACCGTCCTCCTCGTAGGCAATGTCCTGCAAAGCAGACCACCGCAAGACAGCATTGTGGCCGACAAAAGGTGCAATGTCGCCGTTTGCAACAGCGAACTGGATGGCAGTGTACACCAGGTTGGTGAAGAATGTGATACCTTTCTCGAAGAAGCTCGTCGTGACGTTCATCACCCCTGAGCTGAATTGGATGATGGCAACCTGGGGTGAAGCTTCCATTTCGCTTACCATGTCAAGAAAGCAGTCGGCAGGCACTCGGGTATCGGAGTCAATGATGAGAATGTAGTCGCCAATGCGGACATCGCCCTGCGCCCAAGTTCTGCCTTCATCCTCCTCAATAATCTGCTGGAGGATGCGTTGGTATACTTCATCCTCATCTTGTTGCGTCCAAGCATCGTGGCGAGGTATCGCGGCAAGCCTGTCCTCAACTCGCGCGGAGACGTTCATCGCATAGTTCATGTTCGAGGCTTTCTTGAACTTTCCCGCACGAGTGAACGCTCTCTCTCCGCTGTCAGGCTTCGGGTTGGGATTGTGCTTGGGGCGGGCGACCCAGCCAATGTTGTGTTCTTCGTAGTACTCGCGGCGTTCCTTGGCTTCATTGTCCTTGATGAGCTGCATGCCATCGTCATTGACAAAAATGTTCACTGTCCCGCCCTGCATTTCATAGGTAGAGATGGCTTCGCGGATGGAGACCATTGTCGGATCAATGACACTCCAGAGACTGCTCACGCATTAGTGCTGGGCTCAAGGAGCTTATGTTTGAGACTCACCCTTCTTTGTAGACCGGGCACTGAACCGTCACATGCGGAAGCGTATCCGTTTCCAGCCTTTTGCTTCTGATACCGGAGAACGTTCGAGAATTGGAGTCCAGTTGATTGACAGGACCAAACAGCTGCGAGATGCCGTTGACCAGTGTCTGAAAGAAGAACCAACCGAGCCAGATCTGAGGCAGGATGACGGCTGCGAGAGCAAGGCGAACATAAGTGCTGTCGGTCTTCACTTCAATGGCAACCTTACGCCACCCGACACCGATAGTCAAGATGACAAGTAATCCGGCCAGTCCCATCAAAACAGCCTGGTAAAGAATAGTCCTTCTCGGGCTGTCGTCAAAGCGACGTGCGTCTTCCACGTCGGCATTATCTGCCTTCTCCCGGATGCTCGGAGCAGCACTGGCATTTTCACTCTTCGGGATGACGAGGTTCTCGTCCTTCCAGAGAAGAGACACGAGATGTTGTTCGATCTTCTCGGCTCTGTTGATGACCTGTTCCGGATCATCGTGCCATACCACGAGATAGCCTGGATTTTGAATGAATGCGGCAAAGTGGTGCTTTTTGCCGGTTGACAGAAAGCTGATGTCTGGGAGCACCTGAATCCGCAGACCATCGACGTACGGAACGTACGGAAGCTGTGATGTTCGCAAGAATGTCTCGATGACATCGGTCTTCACTGTCATGGCAACCTGATCTGCTTAGCACAAGCTCGTTCGTCACGTATCTGTCCACTCACTTTAACATTGAGCTGACAGACTTGGTGGAAAAGTCCATTGTTCTCGAATAAAAGCTCCGAGGGTTGACAGACAAAGTCGTTCTTGCCTCGCTTCAGGATTACACCTTCCCCATCCACGCTATTGGACCAGAGTTTCTCCATTTGCCGCTGCCGGAGAAACTTGACCATGATGTCGCACTTGAAGGCACCAGCCGATCCGAGCGGAGCCATTGAGTCGGCGTGAGAAGCGAAAGACATCTGAGACGGCGACCGGGTCGGGAACTGAGGGGCATCGAAGTCGAAGTCGTCGTTATGGTAGGCCATCGGAGGCCTTTGCGGCATCCGGGAAATCTCGTCCATTTCCATGAAATTCAGTCGAACCGTGGAGCTGAGTTGTATTGATGCTGGTTAAGAAGAGACTGAGGGCATAGATGCCCAGAAACGCAGAATGAATGTGAGGAACTGTTGTCGAGTGGTTTCAGATACGTCCGGTATACTTAACTGGAGAGTGACTGTTGTGATAGCAGAGCGAATGGATGGTAAACGAGTGACCTGAAGTGATAATAAAGCGAATGTGGGCAAACGAGTGACTGTTGCGAAAGCAAGGCGAATGAATGGCAAACGAGTGTGGTGTGCTCAAGAACGAGCGTAGAGAAGAACAATTGAAAGAAAGGACAATGGGCCAGAGAACGAAAGGAGAGAGGAGGCGAGCAGGGAGAAGAATCAGGGACCTGATGTCCCTCGATCCAGGTTGCTATCTTGCTGTATCCACAAATAGTTCACCTCATTCTGGACTCAGCCGTTATCGCTGGGGGGCTCTGCCTTTGAACTCGATAAGTGACGACATGGTTCTTCCGGGTGAGGCTGTCTGCGAACATGGCATACTGGTCCACACGCAGGAAACCGTCTCGAATGCGTTGGACGCTAGGAGAAACGAGAGGAGAGGGGTCCTGCAGTGTGAGGCCAATCTCGCTCATGCATGTTCCAAGATGAGTCTGCGAATGTCCAATCGAGCGCTCGGCTTCCGGCATGGTCGCGACAGCCCTTTTCCCACAGGTGAAGCCACCAAAGCCGAAGTGAAAGGCGCTGCTGACATTATACCAAAGGGTATGAGATCCGAGTAGCGTGTACTGCGTCGAGCTATTCAGGCGTTGTGCGGTGCCCGAAAGGGAAGCGGGACTCTGGTTTTCGATAGATGAGCATCTCAGTCATGTTTCAGTGGGTCGTGGGCAGCCTAGCCCAACCATCCGGTCAGCGTGAGAAAAACGTGTCGCTGCTCTCCAGATGCAGGCGTGCCAGGATCTTCCTGGACGGCAACAAGAGGTCTCCATCAACTGCCATGGGCGCTACCGTTTTTTCTGACTTATCTGCGGCGCTGCTGCCCGTGCTGTGGGTGGTGAACTTGCATTCGACACGAGTAATGGGCAAGGATGGAGGACGTTCAAAGAACCTCACCATCCTCATTCGTTTCAGAAAACTCGTTTAGGCGCTTGGCAAGCCACGCTTGCTACTTCCGGCCCACATCCACGCCACTGGTGGCCGTGGTGGCTGCCCCTTTCAAACTGCTTCGCGAAACATATTGGGTTTTCGCCCAGAATAGTACGGGGCAGGCTAAAACCGTGGACGTGGTTGTCGATCACGGCCGTTCATTCGCACATCATCTTGAGCGCCAACAGGGATTCTGACAAGATCGGCGAACGGTAAACACGGTCCAAGCCCACCTTTCCAGACCACGGCCGCTCATTTGCCGAGCTTGTCACCTCGCTTCTGGCTGCAGTAACAGTACACAGTAATATCGCCGATACCAAACTGCCGTCTTTCGTTATCTGGCTCCACTATCAATCAACGACCATGTGCATACTGCATGGACGGAGATGATTCGCTGCGCTCCCACCAACGGCGATACACGCTGCCCGAAGAAAACTTCTCAAGACCCGATAGTCCAATTCAGCGGTCTCACTATGAGTCGTGCACTTCGTCCTTGGCTGCGCGTGGTGTATAGTGCCTTGACCAGTCTTCAGTGAGAAACCGAATCTCTGTGGGTTGGAGGCTCGAGTGCAGGCCAGCTTCATCAGTGCGCCTATGCACAGAGTGCCACACAAATGGCTACAAGAGGGTGCCCTGTCACAAAACGCGACTAAGGACCCTTGTTCCCTGTCACGTCCCGTCTTGCTCACATGCAAAAGCTCACGAAGGATCCCTGCTAAGATCACTTTTCTGTCATATGCTAGCGCAGGTACTCCCGCTCTAACGCGTATCTTATCGCCAGGTCCAACGGCTGGAAGCTCATATCCGCCCAATGACACAATGGTTGCACCCGGGATTGCGCCGGGCGCAAGTACAGAACTTGGTTCTTCTACCAGAATACCAAGCTCGATGCCGCTCAATTTGCGTCCTCCACCACGGCAAAGATGGCATCACATGCTCTAGCGCCCGCAGAAGACGAGACTCCCCTGCATCGGTTAATTTGCTGAATGTCCAACATTTCACCCGGGCACCGAAAATGGATGACTTCAGGCTGGAAAGGAGATTTGCTCTTCGTCAGAATGCCTCGATGGGACTTTTGAGACACAAGGGCAGGTGCGAGGCAGATGCAGATGTTACTGGTGCGCTTCCGCGAACTGTTCACACAAGTCCAGTGCCCCGTTCGGCAAACCACTCCCCCTACATTTCGACCTATCGACAAATTGCAGCAACTTCTACGTCAGCTGTCTCAGCCCTCAGGAGACGACCCTACCGTCCAAGAGTGTGTGGGAGCCCCTGAACCTCTTCCTCAGCCTGACGTGAAGCCTTCTCCGACCGGACGCTGTCACTCCAGACTTTCTTGACTTCCGGTGCGCTGGTCATTGCTTGCCCATATTCTTCCGGAAGAGGCTCAAGCAGGCCCAAGCAACCGCCGCCATGAGCCAAGCTATACAGGAGAAGTCTGCTCAAGAGCACGAATATTCCACGCCGCCCACAGCACCTCGGTTCAAGTTCAACGACTCTAGGAATGCTTCTTCGGTAGCCATTCATCAACAAAGCCTGGCGAACAGGTACTTTCGTTCTCGCCGGATAGGCAACGACAAGATCGAAAAGCCTTGGCTTGAAAAGAAAGATCCTCGACAGCGATGGCTCAGCATCTTCCCATTGATCGGCCTTCTTATTGGGCTCGCACTTTCAGGATATTTGGTTTACGACGGCCTTGCTTCCGTGGAAACACCGGTTTACTGCTCCGTCTACGAAGATGATTTCACCAACGGCTTCGACGACAGGATCTGGACAAAGGAAGTCGAAGTCGGCGGGTACGGCAATGGACAGTTCGAAGAGACAACCGACACAGACGAGAATGTCTTCGTCAAGGACGGAATCCTGACCATCAAACCGACGCTACAGGATGCTCATCTCATTGAGACCAACAACATCATCAATCTGACAGCCAGTGGTCTTTGCACCTCCGACAGCTGGAGTAGCTGTGTGACAAGTACCAACACCACCAACGGAACGATTGTCAATCCCGTCAAGAGTGCCAGAATCAACACAAAGAAGGGTGCCTCGATCCAGTTCGGGCGCATAGAAGTTGTTGCGAAGTTGCCCGAGGGTGACTGGCTGTGGCCGGCAATCTGGATGCTTCCAGTCAACGACACGTATGGTCCTTGGCCATCGAGCGGAGAGGTTGGTCATTCACTATGGCTTGTCATCTCCGCAAAGCTGACGAGGACCACAGATCGACCTTGCGGAGTCGCGGGGCAACAACTGGACGTACGGTATGGGTGGTAACAACATCGTCAGTTCCACCTTGCATTGGGGACCAGATGGCGCCAATGATGCCTGGTGGCGGACCAACAACCGTCAACATGCTTTGCACACCACTTATGCCGAGGGCTTCCGTAAGTGTATGCCTCCCCATGCTGGAGCTGCAGCTAATACTCGCAGACACCTACGGTCTTGAATGGACACCGACTCATCTTTACACCTACATCGATACCCGCCTCATGCAAGTTCTGTACACGAACTTTAAGACACCCTTCTGGCAGCGCGGCAAGTTTCCCGTCTCCGACACCAACGGCACGGCTTTTGTGGACCCATGGTCGCAAACAGGCAATCCCGCAACACCGTTCGACAAGCCATTCTACCTCATACTGAACGTCGCAGTTGGTGGGAAGAATGGGTGGTTCGAAGATGGCAAAGCTGGCAAGCCCTGGGTGGATGCCTCTCCCACAGCACGAAAGGATTTCTGGGACGCCAAAGACCAGTGGTACACAACGTGGCAGGACAATAGCGAGATGCAAGTGAAAAGTGTCCGGATGTGGCAGAGAAAAGGTTACGGAAGCTGCAAATGATCGCAATGTGACAGGTATGGAGTTGCATAGAGTCGACGAGTTCGAAATCGCTTTTGATTGGGTTGTGGGTTGTACTCCGTACATGTGGCAACAAGAAGGTTTTTCTAGAGGGAGGCACAAGGACAGGATTACGGCGGACCATACGGAGTAATTTAACGGGCGTCTCAATTCCGACGTCTGGCGTTAGTGCAAAGTTCAAGTGAGGAAGGTTACTGCCGAAGCTTGAAGGCGGCAAACGCTCCTCAAGCCACTATGTTGACAGTCGAGATTTTGGTCAGACAAGCCGCTTACCCTTTTGACCTCCACCAGGTACTCTCAACTAACCAAGTCAGCTCTGGGTATTTTGCAAGTGACCTCGGCTATGTCCAGCTCATATATATCTTACAAGCATGTATCCGATACCACCTATCATCCTAATCTATGCTTGAAACCGGCCGTCTGTGGAATCAGGGGAATACCGCATTTATCGGAAACAAGGCATCTGCCGTGAATCCGATCTTCGTCACAACAGCGGCAATCTGACCACAATGGCCGCTTCTCCACCACCGACGAACTTTGCACAACTCTCGTATCCAGCACCCGGCGTTCTCCTTGTGACCTTTGCACGTCCCGAAAAGCTAAACTGCATGGGCGGAGCGGATGTTGTTGAGTTGACGAATGTCTTTCGTTGGTTTGACGATGAACCGTCCCTCATAGTGGCCATCATCACCGGAGCCGGCAAGAAGGCCTTCTCCACCGGCGCTGATCTCAAGGAATGGCAGTCGAATGTATCTACCGCAGCCAAACCTGGCGCTGGTCCTGGCGATGTGCCCGGCGCAATGCCGCTATCGAATCGAATCGGGAAGAAGCCTATAATCGCGGCAGTCAATGGCTTGGCGCTAGGTGGTGGATGCGAGACAGTGGTGAACTGCGATCTTGTCATCGCCGCCGACACAGCGTCGTTCGGTTTGGTCGAGGTCATACGCGGTGTTGCACCTTACGCTGGTGCGCTGCCACGACTGATCAGGACTCTGGGTCTGCAAAGAGCAAGTGAGATGGCTTTGACCGGAAAGTACTACTCTGCTCAGCAAATGAGGGACTGGGGGATTGTCAACAAGGTCGTGCCTCAGGCGGACGTTGTTAAGGAAGCAGTTAAGTATGCCAAGGTCATCGCTGAAAACAGTCCAGACTCGGTCATCTGTACCAGAGCAGGATTGAGGCAGGGTTGGGAAACTGCAAGCGTTGTGGAGGCAACCGCTCTAACGGGCAGGACTCAGTGGACTGAGCTCCAGAAGGGAGAGAACATTCAGGAGGGATTGAAGGCATTCAAGGAGAGGAGGCAGCCTGTCTGGAAGCCGTCAAGGCTGTGATCCGTCAATTTGGACGATGTCCTCGTCCGTATGGGCTACGACGACACCTTCAAGTTCTTCCCGTCGCAGTCTGAGCTTTTCCGATCTCTTGTTGCAACCGCGTATGAATCCATCTGTTGCTATCGAGCCATTGCCTTCCACACCAAATTCCAGTTCGGTATTGTCAAGCTCTTCATGTGTCCAAGCGGCAACGGAAGTTAGAAATGTTGCGGAAGGAACGGGGGCGAAGTGCAGGCACGTCGGCCTCGTATCGGGCAGGTGATGAAATTGTCAGGCTGGCGATCCTAACCGCAAGGGAATCAGTTGCCCCTCATGGTTGCCAATGCGGATAATGCCGGCTCGGTTACCATCTCGTCGGCAATGGCTGGGACGGACTTTGGTCGGCTCAGAAATGTCAATTGTAATCTGTAAAGCGCGTTGGCAAACGCGAATGAGACCGGAGCAGTTTGGCGGAAAATGTGCTTTGATGATGATGTTGACGATGATGTCATGAAGTCACAGCATTTCTGCCGATAAGGGACGCAACTGAAGTTGATGGCTTCCATGATACAAGATTCGGAATGTCTGCTCCCGAGATAGCGGTCAGGTTGCTTGAAAATATGTTCTTGGGCGAGTATCTGCCAGGCTTCCACCGCCCTAGGCAGCTTGAAATGGGGAAGAACAACTTGATGATGATGCTCACGCTTTCCTGTGCAGCTGCTGCAACAAAGTCAGGGCGCGATCGTGATTCACATCATGGGGGAAAGTCCAACAACGAAATTCAGCAGGATCCGCGGAGTCCGCCACATTTGTTCACCGGTCTGCTCAGACTCCTGGCTGGCGATAATAAGTTTCTGCCCTGTCGACCACAAACTCGATAGTCTCGGAGTTCTCAGAATAGCTGTAGTGATGCCACGTCGGACCTGGGTGGGAGTGCCATGGCAACATCGAACAAAGGTGGAGGTAACGTACTGACTCTTGGTCCGACGCCTGACTGTCTCAAACCAGTAGCTCAACAGGCTTTCCGGTTCTCGCACGTTGTTGCCATGCTGAGCGACGGCGATCCTCTCGACGAGTTCGCATAGCACAGTTCTTGCATCGACATTGAGGAGAATGATGGGCCAATCCAGGGAGCGCACAGATGATTAGTATATTGTGGCTCGATCGCTCCACGTTTGATGGTTTGTGGTTAGCAGAATGTTAGAATCGGTTGAAGCCACTGTGCCCTGGTCCGCAAATATCATTCATTCACTACCGAATCTCTTTCATAAGACTGAGGAATTCGGAAGCATCTCGAAGGGCAAGTCTCGCAGAGGTAGTCCCCTATGTAGGAAGAGAGTCTGTCACGTCAAAATACGTCGACCAGGCCACCCATCGGCCATAAGCAAGGACCAGACAGTGGGGGGTTTTCCAGCCAGCAGGGCAATGTTGTCTCCGATATAGAGCTCTACCCATTCTCGCCAGAAAGGGAGTCGAGCGCATGATCTGTCACCATGGGCGCAGCTTGAATGAAGGAGAGACGCACAATGGTGTGCAGAGGTGCGGCTACGGAACCACGCGCTCTTCTTGGCAGAAAGGCAAGAGTCAGTCGCCGTGCACCGCTATCACTGGCTATTGTGTCGAAGTTTATGTCTGCCTTTTGGTAAATCATTGAGAGATTGTGGTCATTGCTCTGGAAATCAGCATCAGAGTGACCCTGCTTCAACGACGATTATGCTGGTTCCAATCTTGGAAGAATGCGTACAGACACGACAGAGTGCGGAGTAATAATCAATGCAGCGAAGGAGAAAGATGGAAGCGACAGCAGAAACGTCCTGCGGCCGCGTTTTCCCCATGTTCAAGTGCGCAGCACCGAGGACTCTGTGTTGCATCACTTACGTACATGACGCTACCGGACAGCCATCTGGTTAGCCGCATAAAGAGCGTCTCGGCATGATGCGCGTCGGCTCTATCTTTGGTAGAACACTCTGGAGTTACTCTGTCTCAGCCTGACCGCATACCCTCGAGACACCGTTCACAGGCAATTTATGGCCCAAGCACGCATTGAATCAAGCTTGAATATAGTGTTCATACTGTGTATGCTGGTTCCCGGGAATGCTTGCAAAGCTGCCCCAGAAAGCGCTAATTGCAGCAATCTATGGTTTGGCCCAGGCAGCACGTTCAAATGTGCAGCGCCTGTCGCATTAGGCATCCATCCCCGCTGCGCCGCCCCCAATTTCTTCGTCTGTCGCCATCCCGCTATGAGTTGCCAAGCGCGCAACCATCTTCCACGACGATCATTTCCACTTGTCCATCCGCCCAGCATGCACAGTGGACCGAACTTGTTGTTCTGTGCGACGCATCTGTGCTATCAGTGCACGAAGCGGAGAGACCTGACTGTTCAAATGCAGCAATTGGAGCTGTCATGATGCTCTTTGTTTGCTTATCGCAACCAAGACATCGACGGGAGCTGCGCCCGTTTCCTCCCACAAGAGCAAGCCACCGACCCATTCTGCTTTCCGCGCGTGCATAAGTCTGTGTGCTGTGGCGTGCGCCCGGTCTCTCACAGGCTGCCAGATGGCACCTTTCCAGAACACCCTGGGCAGGAGAGCCCAAATACCGAGCACTCGACTCCATCTAGCGCATCTCGGCTAGAGCGAGGAAGCGGGCGCTGTCAGCGTGGTACATATCTTCGTCATCGCCGATGTTGAGAGACATGGAATATTCTTGAGCCTCAATCTCCGCAGGCCCACCATGTAAGGCTCTTGCTCCTGAAAACAGCCAACAGCCTCCACTGTCGCGACCACCTGCTGATCCTGATGGAAGGTAAACACAGCGGAACTTTCTTCCACCCAAGGCGGTCCTTTCGACGACAGGACTCGTCTCTGGTCCCAGAAAGCTACGAACAAGCGCCACAAGAAGATCATGAGTTCCAGACATACAACTCGCCAGAATGGGAAGACGCGCCGGTAGGACTGAACATCTCCGGCATCCCGAAGGTGAAGCGTGTCCCTGTCGGCTCCAAATCCTCATCTTACACGAGCAAAGATGGCCTATCTGCAACCCTTGTCACGACTCCCGAACCATTGCTCCCTGGCATGACTCGTGATAGTCCTCGCCAGGAATATCACTCCAGGCCTGAAGATGCAAGATCATGGACGTCAGATCGATCCTCCTACAGCCGACTCAACCAGCAAACCTCACAAGACTTCTCGGCAGAAGCGGGACTCATTCATACCCACAGTCATTTTGATGAGATCTGTCCAACGCACGGTGACATTCTGACGAGCCCATGGTCCTGGTGGACCATTTCCGTACTGGCGCTGGCGGTCTATTCCACCGTATTCTCTGGGGTGTTCCTCGGTATCGCGTTTGCAAAGCCCAGATGGGGCGAATCAATCGGTACACGTGGACACATCTCTTTCGCAAACGCTACTCTTCTCAGCGCCCTTATGTCGAAGACGGTCGAACTGTCGTTCGTCACCATCTTCGTGGCACTACTTGGTCAGATGTTGAGTCGACGGGCATTCGCCAAGGAGAACAAGAACGGTGGCATCAGTATTGCCGAGATGACCATGAGATCGTGGGTCATGCAACCTGGAACGTTGATTACGAATTGGATAGCAGTCCGATATGCCGCTTCTACCATTGTCGGCATTCTGGTCTTGATCGCCGCACTTGCGGCCACTTTCTATACTACAGCAGCTGAAGCTCTTGTAGCACCCAAACCAAAGTTTGGCCGCCTCGAGCATCGGACCCTCTTCGGGAGGGTCGCCGCATCCTACGCTAATGCTCCATACCTCGCTGGCAGGTGTCAGAGTCCCATCCACGGCGAAGGTATCGACCCCAACTTGGGTTATGATGTCGAAGGAGACACTTGTCTCCAAATCGATTATGCGGGTCAAAGCTATCACAACCTCAAAACCTTCCTGGCAGACTGGTCCCAGCGGCTCGACGTCGGCAATATGAGCTCTGACCTCAGTTCTATTGTTGGCCGCCCTCCCCCCATCAGCACCCTCTTTGACAACACGACATTGCTCGGTCAATGGATTACCCCGAGTCACGAGAACGTCACTGCCGATTCCTTCAAGCACCAGCGGATCGTCCAGAACGTCACGCTAGCGATGCCGCATGCAAACCTCTTCAATGCCGCTCGGGATCCAAAGAACCACATCTTGCAACCCGAGGACCTCCAGGGCAACGGCGAGTACTCTATTCGAGCCGCGATCCCAGCACCCATGATCAACGTCCTATGTGTGGGTATGGATGAGACGGAGGTGGAGCCTATGATTGTCGACCCTTCCAATATCACTGACCCTGCAACATTTTACGTGGGCCCAACAGTGGTTGACGACATATTTGGCTTTGGGAACGGGACTGCGCCTCAAGTACAACAGCCGCCTTTCTTCCCAAAGTTGCCTTTGCCATATAACATCCTGGGCTTTATATCGAGCGCCTATGGGTACCCTGCAGTGTACGTCCTTGCTGCGCCCCCTCCCCAGGGCGCGAGAGAGTCATATTTGCCTTACATGGATTACATGCTGTGCTCCGTCCGATCTGCACAGTATCGCAATTGCACCACCTACTACCACGTCGCACAGTCTGGCGGTCAGATGTCTGTTGAATGCGACAACAGCACGGGGAACACATTCTCCTATTTCAAATCGGTCCCAGGTGCAACAATCGGTCACTGGGAGACAGATTGGAAAGACATGGGCTCAGAATGGCTGCGCTCTGTCTCCTTGAATTCCGGAGTGTACAATGCCAATGCTTCCAACGCCCGCATTCTCACGCAATTTATTCCCCCGTACTCCAATGCTACGGGCGCTGACGCATACACGTACCTGCCCATCAACTTGCCTACGCTGGGAGAAGCCTTAGCCGTCTTGGCCAGCAGCACCGCTGTTTTAGCATCTTCCACAGCACCATTCGTTCACTTTTGGAACTACTCAGAACAGATGCTTGAGGAGCCACAGTATGAGGAATTCCGAGCGATGCTCAGCTACAAAGATTATGCTTCGGGTGGGACGCAGGAATGGCAAGGTCTATTCTACGTGGTACTCGTCGCCGTCTTCCTGCTCAGTCTCTTCAGCCTGGTTTACCTGTTGTGGACTTTCTGCTTGCTCGGCAGAGTCACTGACTACACGGAGCCACAAAATCTGTTCGCGCTGGCCATCAATTCTCCGCCTTCCAGCACCATGTCTGGAACTTGTGGAGCAGGACCGAGTGGTGGGCTTTTGGCGAAAAAGTGGGAAGTTGATATGCAAAAGTCAGGCAGCAGTCCGACGGATCGGAATATGCATCCTCACTTCTACGTGAGATGCAAAGATGAAACGGGCCCAGCGACTACTAAAATCCGAGGGAAGAGGCGCAGCAGACCACCTACGATTGCATCTTTCTCAATTGCCGAGTCACCAGCAGTCGAGCAGTACATGCGGTTATCAGGGAAATGATGTGTGAGCGTTTATGAATTGGATATGTCCTTGGCAAATACCTGGCTCATAACTTGTGCGAATTAATAAGTAATGGTAATGATGGTATAGAGAATCTTAAGCTATGGTTCACGTTCGTCTTCGAGCATTCCCGCCTCCCTTGCTGCTTGCCGGCAATTGCCAAAGCAACCTTCCATCGGCCTTCTTCGCAGAAGGGCAGCAGCCGGGCCCTGAAGGAGCAATGCCTTAGGTTAAGGTGGGCTGGATGGGCTTTCCATCCGGGGAGCCTCTGAGTCTCGCTAGCGAGAGACTCCCCGCTCCCCGCGCGCCCTCCGTCACATCAGTTGAGGCTCCGCTGGCTGCCCAAAGGCGACTGCGGGGGACGCTCGAGCCCTTCGGCGGTATTCGTGCCGAGACGAGCGGAGCTTTTGTCTCCGCAGGCTTCATGAGCTTCCTTTTTCAATCATAGATCTGGGGTTCTGTGCCTGAATATTGACAATGCCCTCGCTCGATCATGGAGATGTGCAGCAAGAGCATCACTTTTCCCAGACTCTGGGGCAACTCTGCACCGCGCTCGATGTCATGGGTGAGGACACATATAGGCGCCTTCGCCTCGCCCTCCTGCGCAAGCAACTCTTTTACACGTCTATGATCGAGACATCTGGAATTACTTGGCAACATGTTGAGAACCGTGCTTGCTTGTTGTTTCCTTCAGCTTGCGTCCTTGGCAACCTCTTTGAGTGTTCGCCAAAGCGGTGAGCAAAACACCTGCACGATTCCTTCCCAGTTCAAGTCTTCGGGTGGGGAAGCGGACGACTCGCCGGCAATCTCCTCGGCCTTTGCACGATGCGCTCGAGACTCGACGATCATCTTCAGCGAGGGCGTCGACTACAACGTCCTTCAGCCCATTTCTGCGACCAACCTGTCCAACGTCACCATTCGGATGCAGGGAACGCTTCATCTTCCAAAGAACATCACGGCAGTCCAAGCACTCGTGAACAAGACCACCGCTGCTACAAATGCGTCTGCGCTTTACTGGTAACTTGACTTTCTTCCTTGTGGCACGTCTCCGCTAACAAGCATCAGGTTCACACTCTCAGGTCCATCGATCGATTACGTCGGCACGTCAAACGTCACCACAGGCTGGATCAACAGCTACGGTCAAGCCTGGTGGGATTCCAACCCCAAGAACGGCAGTGGCGCGCCCTCGCGACCGCATCTCATGAGCTTCAATACGACCAATGGCTCTGTCAGATATTTCAAGTCCCGTAAACCGATCGCGTGGGGCATGCAAGTCAGTGGCAAGAACATCACCATTTCAGACACGGTCATCGATGCTGTGTCCGACAGCCACGGATTTCCATTCAACACTGATGGCTTCGACGTAGGCGGTAGCGACATTCGAATCCTTAACAGCGTCATCTTCAACGGTGACGACGCCATCGCGGTCCAAGCTGGAGCCGACAACGTCTTGTTCCAGGGCGGCACCATCGGCTATCAGAGCCACGGGATGAGCATCGGCTCACTGGGACAGAATCAAGCCAAGTGGGCTAACGTGTCAAACATCAGGTTCGACGATATCACCGTCATCAACGCCGTGTATGCTGCACGGTTCAAGTCTTGGGTCGGAGGTAAAGGCCTGGCCAAGAACATCACCTGGTCCAACATCAGAGTCTACAATGTCACATTTCCAATCTTCGTGACGCAGACGTACATCAATCAAGGGTCCGCCCAGACTCAACTGGAGAACGGAACCACCGTTGGGAGACCGAACAACTCGACGGTGAACATGGAAGACTTTACCTGGGCCAACTTCACCGGAACAATCAACACGTTTAATCCCGGCGATGGTTCTTGTGTCAGTGATGTGAGTATTTGGCCGCTTCCGAGTGAGTGCAAACAACTGACTTGAGACAGCCATGTTGGTACGACGTTGGTCTGCCGGATCTGCGACACACGGAAGCCGTCATCATCGAGTGCAACACCAACAGATCCTGCAAGAATTTCGCGCTTGAAAATATTCAGGTCTTCCCAGAGACTTTGACTCCACCGACAGTCATTTGCATCGATGCCAGCGCCGCGTTGAATCCGAATTTGGGCTTCCAGTGCGCGAATGGGACGTATACGCCCATTTGATTTCTGTAGCAAAGATGGTCGCCATCGAGGATGCACTGTGGAGCAATGGATAGCTTCAAAAGGCAAGGCAAAGAGGCAGGGCCAGGCAGGCAATGAGGACTTGTTTTCAGGTAGTTTCTATGCGGTTTCCATCATCCTCCACACAAGAGTCTAGGAGAGACATGCCAACAAGAGGAAGGAGAGAATCACTTTGCTCAAACAACAGACACGGCGACCTTGCTACCGTCTGCATTTCAATCAGTCCTCCGTCGACTTTGCAGAAGAGCGCCCACTCACAAAACGCGACATGATCCTTGATATGTGCGGCCTTTTCCTTCGGCTCCGGATAGTACCAAGCCGCATCCTTCAAAGTGGTTCCATTAGCGTTGATGTTGTAGTAGCTTGCTTTCCCCTTCCACGGGCACGTCGAGTGAGTGTTCGATGGTGAGAGGACTGATTGGTCCAGGGAGCTGGGCGGAAAATAGATATTGCCTTCCACGGTCTGATAGTCGTTTGTGGAGGCGATGACTTTGTCGTTAACTCTGGCAGTGGCGGTAGGCATCTTGGTTCGATGGCAGCGGAGAATAGGTAGAGAGCAGAGATCGTAGACAGTGATTGAATGTTTGATGAGGAGATTGGCATGCGGTTGTGCTTGAATATAAAGTATACCGACCGGGGAGATGTCATGGTCATCGAGCCGCATCATTCGAGGCTGGCTGGCGAAGTGTAAGCGCCGATGACAAATGCAGGACCGGGCCAATCATTGATTGAGCGAGCATAGACCCCTGAAAACTTTCAAAGTATTGAGCGGAGTAGCTCATGTTTGATCTGTCAACAGATAATATCGCTCAGACCTGAGCTACCTTGTGCAGAATAGCCGGAGGAATCTGCCCCCAATCGAGTGAAGATTATGTCAACGCGACGCCTAAGGACGGATGGATGCTTGTGCGGCAATTGCAGCAAGAAACTCGAGTCGAATCATCCTCCCCATCCGCTTTGGAACCAGCGGTCGTGGTTGGAAGCAGGCTGGTCCTGATTTGCAATTTTCAGAACCCGTACGACATGAAGCTTCGAGGTTCATGTTCCAGCGCGGCCGACGTGAACTGAGGATCTGGTTGAGACTTTCGCAGGGACCAGAGCACGGCCCTGCATGCTGAGAACGCAGTAGCAACCATCGCAGTCTACATGGCGGAGATGCACCGATATTGTAAGAGGCTCGAGAGGACCCGGCACGGTCTTCACTGATGATGATCGGTGGGGTTGGGGTTAGGGTTAGGTGAATAACGGACTGCGGCTTCACCTTCTCGTTGGACAACAGGATCCCGCCATGGCTCTTTCCCAACCTGTGAATTATCGCTGTCACTTCACTGCTCATTACGCCAAGCATCGCGAAGTCTTCTCCTGCTGCATCCTCAAAGCGGTGCAAGTCTCCTTCAACTGTCGCTTCCAGCCAGGCCTTTATCGCTCTACTCTCCTCTCATAACCCGCTCATTTCTCGAAGACAATCTCAAATCAAAGAAGCGCAATGGAAGAACTCGACGTAGCGAGACGGGAAACACACTGCGAGCCATACTTGGATCGCCTTGTAAATTCATGTCCATCTCTGCTTGAAACGTTGCTAATATGACTTCACAGGGTCATGCCATCAAGGCTATTGCCATGGAGTATGCCACTATCCTTGCCAGGGAGTATGCCGACGATTCCAACGACGCAGCCATCTTCACTCACTGCTTGGCCATCGCTCGGGGCGAAGTTAAGAAACTGGCGAACTTTGCCCGTAATCGAGAGCGGGCTCCCAGCATGACAAGTACCACCAAGATTGGCACAACCACCTTTACTGTGACATACCTTTTCGATGGCCATGATGTGGAGGCTGAGTTGATCGACAATCCTCTCAAACAGAAGCTCTGAACTTGACGGGGCTGAGGAATAAAGGTCCAAAGGCGGAGAGTCAAGATGTCTGAGAGGTAGAGCATGGAGACGGAGTGCTGGAGTCACATCGAGTTGAAATCGAACCTCATCATAGAAGCGGGAGGCACGATATGTATGAAAGCCAAACAATGACCTGGTTTCGGTGTGCTGCGGCTTGGTGGATATGCTGGTTTACCAGCTCTTCAAACCTCAACGTGTATGCCGACAGAGAGAGCCACCAATTAAAACATGAAACCAGTTATGCCAGAGAATCAAGAGTCTAAAAGACTTCGTTTGCCGCATCAGTGTCTCTTCTTCGCGCTGAATGATTTGAGAGGATCAACCTTGCCCTTTGATCGTCCACCAAATCGAGTCTTTCGGCCACCTCGTCTCTTGTCGTCTTTCCGTTTCTTCTCGTTCCTGAATCCGACAAACCCAATCTCATCAGTACTGAGTGCTTTCCGTCCCGCTGCTGGCAGCAAATAGTCAGGAACGTGCTTTAGGTGTGCTTGTTGTCTGACGATTGCGCCATGCTCGCCATCATGCCTTAGGTGGTGCAAATCTTCCGGGTTCTCTTCAAAATGCTTCCTGAGCTTCTCGGACTTGACCAGTTCCTGCTTGATCTCCCTTGCACGCGCCTCGTGCACTGCAGCCCCAGTAACAGCTCGCAGCGCATCATTCATGCGATATCGGAACGCATCGACTTGTGACATATCGAATCGATACGGCTTGACTTCATTCCCTTTCTTTTCCTGCCGGGCAACAATCTTCTCGAGCACTCTTTCATCGTTCTTGGCCGAGATAATGCTCGTCGGTTTGTGCTTGCCAAACTTGTCACTGGGAATCACAAATGACAACGCCATTCCTGCCTTTCCTGCTCGTGCGGTCCGGCCTATGCGATGGGTGTATGATTTTGAAGTTGCGGGTAAGTCAAAGTTGATCACGCAGGAGACCTCTTGAAAGTCAATGCCCCTAGACACTCCGAAGTCCTTGTCGTTCTTCGATACCTTGGCTTTCTTCACCGGCCTCTTCTCGTCCTCATCGTCCTCGTCGCTCATCTCGTTGGTCTCATCCTCTAGCAGTACACGTGACTTTCGCCTTTTCATAACTCCGCCGAGGACTTCTTGGTCATCAGCCGCGATGAGGATTTCATACAGTCCCTTGTTAAATTCCTGAACGACGTGCAACCGAGAGTTTACGGGCAACTCCGCATTCAGCACGCACGACTTGATACCAAATTGTTCGAGATACAGCTTCAGTCGATAGCTCCTGTCGACGTCCGCCACGAAGACAAGGCATTTCCCCTTGACAAGACGCAGTTTGAAGAGCACGTATATCAGCAAGAACTTCTCATCTTCTCCACAGCGCACCACGTATTGTGTGACGCCCTCGCCCTTCTCTTCAGCTTGGTCTATTTTGACCACCGCTGCGTCACGGCAGAAGATAGACTTGAGCTCCTCGACCTCCGAGGTGAGGGTGGCGCTGGTTAGAAACGTTTGCACCCCGCGAGGAAGTGCCGCGGCAATGACATTGATATCGTCTTCATAGCCGTACGAGAGGACAATATCGGCTTCATCAATAACAAGGTGCTGGATGCTGTCGATTGATAGTCTCCCAGAGCTGAGGTACTGTGTCGCTCTGCTCGGAGTCGTGACAATGACATCGGGAGAGTCCTGCAATACCGCACTCAGAACTGCATCAGACACTCGTTGGGTCAGGTTCAGGGACTGAACATCTTTCGAGCAGAACGCGGCAAAGGTTCCGAACGCCCTGTGGACTTGGTCTGCCAGCTCGCGCGTAGGTACGAGGACGAGAGCAGTGGTCGCCCTAATGCTGAGCGGAGAGGATTTGCGGCGTAGAATTGCTTGTAGGATCGGAATAACATAGGCTGCAGTCTTGCCTGACCCTGTCTTCGACTTCGCAAGCACGTCTTTGCCATCGAGCGCCAGGGGTATGGCTTTGGCTTGTACAGGGGTCGGATGGGAGAAGTTGGATTTGGCAATGGCCTGCGTCAGGCGAGGATCGAGGCCGAATGAGTCAAAGGACTCGCCGCCGTCTTCGTCGCTCCGTGGCACTTCGACAGTAGGCGCATCATTAGAGTCCAGTTTCCGCTTCATTTTGAGGCAGACGTGGGCTAATGTGGTTCAAGCAGTAATTGAAAGTTGTTCGCAACAAAAGGTGCCCAAAATCCGTCCAGACTTTTCTTGCGGTCGCGGTTCAACTTCGGGTGCGACTTGAAGTTGGAGCAAAATTTCTGGAAAGCCACTTGAGCATTCTCCGCACCAAGCCATCCACCAGATTGTGCTGTTGCCTTGTGGGAAAAAGTTCAGCGCAGGTCGACCGCGACCTTTTCCTTCCTCCCGTCCATTGACGATCCCGCCCCTACACTCATGATGCCAGCACCTACGAGGGCGGTGAACCAGAAGAAGGGTAATCCAACGGATGTGCTGCCGAAGGATGATGTTGAACTGCGATTGGAAAAAGAGTTGTTTGGCGACGATGCGGGCTTCCTCGAGTCCTTGAAGAGAGCCCAAGTCCAGGAGGAGTGGTCACTAGCAAAACACGAGGGCGATGAAGAAGATCTGCATGGAGTCGACGAGCCAGATGGAGAACCGGGTGATGTCGCAGACGATGATGTGAGTACTTGCGCCGACTATGCTTCCAAAATTGACCTGACCTGACCTTCGCGCCAGTTGTTCTTCCTCGACACTGGTGCGACCCAACTGCCAGCATCTATTGTGCATGAGCTTGACCAGACAGAGCAGGAGCATGTCTCCTCTGTCCGGCAGCCTGCTTGGTACGACAGCGATGACGACCGGCTCACCGTTTCTCTGGCCTCAAATACACGACTGCGCAAGCTGCGGGATACCGAAGACGACGATGTCGTGAACGGTAGAGAGTATATACAGAGACTACGGCGCCAGTACGAACGACTTCACCCAACGCCCGAATGGGTCACGTATGCTAGGAAGAGGAGGAAGCTATCTCAGCTGGGCGATCGAGATGCGGCGTCCGACTCTGATGTGTCAATGGATGATGAAGACTCCCTTCCTTCAGCCCGGCCGCTCGCTGAGCTGCTGCGGACAGCTGGGTCTTTGACTCGAACGGGCGCGAAGCCCAGCACGAAAGAATTGAGAAAACTCCGACCTGAAGTCGTTGATATTCAGCGATGTAAGGATGTTGCTGGCTCCAGTCCTTCTTCCATCGACGCTCTGCAATTTCATGCTTACTACCCGCTCTTGCTTGCCGCCGGACCGAGCTCAACCGTCACGCTTTATCACGTCTCCCCTGAACCCCCCAATCCGAACCCGATCCTGACGTCGCTGCACCTGAAGGGCAACCCTCTACACACCGCTGCGTTTTGCCGGCCACGGGAGGGACCAAGTGGCGAAGAAGCGAATGACCAGACTCGCGTCCTTCTCTCCTCCCGCCGCCGATACTTCCACACCTGGTCACTGTCCACGGGCGTCGTGTCCAAAGTCACACGAGCACTCTATGGCCCAGCTCGGAAGGAACAGCGGACGATGGAGTCTATGAAGCCTTCACCCTGCGGCCGTTACGTGGGGCTTGTTGGGTCTTCCAAAAAAGGTGGCGGAAGTATCAACGTGCTGTCGACAGACAGTATGCAATGGGTGTGCAGTTGTCGAATCGATTCGAGAGGCGGTGTTGCTGACTTTTCATGGTGGCGTGATGGCAATGGATTTGCCGTAGTGGGAAAGAACGGTGAGGTCAGCGAGTATGACATTGAGACGAGGAGCGTGGTGATGAGATGGGTCGATGAAGGCGCTGTTGGTACAACCGTCATTTCTCTTGGTGGGGACGACACGCGGCAATGTCCTGGCCGAAGCCGTTGGGTTGCGATTGGCTCGTCAAGTGGAGTGGTGAATTTGTACGATCGACGCGGGTGGATGGTCAGGCCAGCTTCACTCGAGGGACAGCAGAGGGACCAGAGACCGAGGTCGGCCAGGATGTTCGACCAGCTGACGACGCCGATTTCACATCTCGTATTCTCCGAAGACGGTCAGATGCTGGTCATGTCATCACGCTGGAAGAAAAATGCTCTGAGGCTGGTTCACCTTCCCAGTTGCACGCTGTACAGGAATTGGCCCACGGACAAGACGCCTCTAGGCAGGATCAGTGCCGTTGCCCTTTCTCCCGATGGAGGCTACCTGGCCGTGGGGAATGAGCAAGGGAAGATCAGACTGTGGGAGATTCGCGAGTAGCATATCCCCGGTCTAACTCGTGTCTCCCGGGGGTTCGTATATCAAGCACAACATGTCTCTGGGTCAACCATTAGCCGGACGTCATGTCCCTTTAGTCCCTTCAGTACCTGATTCTAATCGCCCGGGTCAGGCTGATCCTCACATGCATAGGCTCCCCGTTCCGACTTCGCTATTAGCATTACCCCCTTCGACATTGCGTACTATGCAATGCCTTTGAAACTGTCAAGATCTTTCACCCCCACGGTGTTGCCCTCCTTGATCCTCTTGATGGTCAACGCCGCAATGAGAGCGGCGCCCACGCCGCTGCCGTCTTCTGCACTGAGCAGTGAAATGGGGTCCTTCTTGCCCTTTGGCCAATCCAGGATCTCGCGCAGAGCCAATGCTCCCCGCGCCTTGAAATGTGGGTATTTGTTGAAAACCGATCCATCTGCGCCGACGTGACAGGATTGATAGTTCTTCTTCTTGCAAATCGCGGCAACCCCGCAGGCTGAGAGACGAGCGGCGCGTGTACCGATCAGCTCCGACAGCCGGCGGCAGAGCTCGAGCTCCGGCTTAGTAGCATTTATCTTGAGCTTCTCTTGAAACATGTCGTGCGTCTCCTGCAAGTTCTCGAATGGGTCTTCTTCAATGAAGGAAAGAAAGGAGGCGTCGAGGGTATATGGCTTCTTGAGGGCTGAAATATCCTGGCCCTCGAAGAGCAAGTTCTTGTTTTCGTGCAGGTCGACCAGCACGAGCCGAAAGATCTCGCCCAAGTAGAGTCCCGCAATCATCTTCTCGAACGCTTGTTGCCCTGGTCTCGGCGATGTCTCGTCGATGATTGTGTCGTATTTTGTTATAGGAAGGACTTTGTGTTCGTTGTCAAAGGCGCCATACTCGCAGTTGATGGCCATGGGCATATCTTCGGGCAAGTTTAGGTGCTTGAGCTTCGGTATCGAGCCGCAGTTCTCCATGTATGCAGCATTGCAGCCCGTGCCGAAGATGCATCCGATTCTTATGGTTTGGTCGGTATATGCGGACGCAATCAGAGTGCCGGTCGTGTCGTTTATGATGGCGACGAGTTTGATGGGCAGGTTCTGGTGAACATCAGTCATTGTAAGGTCTCTCTAGGGGCAATCCCACCCTTGATTGCAAGGCTTTTTGAAATTGAGGGACGACATCCTGGCCCTCAACGCCTGAGATGTCAAACCCCTTTGTCCATCGCTGCAACACTCCATGATCGATGTAATCTTGCGTGGCAGGATATGAGAAGGTAAAGCCGAGTGGGAGGTGGGTAAGGTCCTCGTCTTCATGATGGTACTCGATGAACTGTTGCAAGCAATCTGCAATGTATTCCCAAAGCTCTTCCGCAGTTCCGGTTTTCAATTCTTCTGGCATTTTGTACTTGCTCTGGATGATATCGAACTCGCCCTTTTCTTCTGTGAGGGTAATCTCGCACACCCGCAAGTTGGTGCCGCCCATATCGAGAGCAAGAAATGTGCCTTGTTCGTCGCCGTCCGGAAAAGCCATGACCCATGTCGGGTTCATGGGGATGTTACCTCCTTCTTTCTCTAGACCGGCTTGCAGTTCGCTCACGAAATGCTCCGTGATCTGCTTGAGTTTTGAGGCGTCCACCGTAAAGAGCTTCTCGAGTGTCGCGATCTCATCGAGCAAGCTCTTTGGCACATCGGCCATAGATCCTGGGGTTGAACAGAGTCAGTCCCGTCTAACAAGCAGCTATCATTCTGGTAACTAACCCTTGCGGGACGGCTTTCGCTTGGGACCCAACCCGACCATTTTGGCAGATGCTCAATCGCGGGGTTAATGACAGCAGAAGGTAAGGGAACCGTGGAGTGACAGGCAAGTATTGAGGATTGAGCCTGGAGGAAGTGCAAGCTTAAGTATGAGCAGAAGCCGGCAGGAGAGGTACTCCAGCAGAGACCTCAACGGGCCCAGCTGCGGCAAGAAACGGAGACCAAAATGTTGTTGCAGCAAATGTTCGGCGGGGTATTGTTTCCCAAAGGAACGGTCGCCGACAAGGGTTCTTAGCTATGAGAATTGCCCCACTTGATTCAAAGTGCGGTTCAACGAGCTTTGTCGAATGTGATCTCATTTGGGGATCTCCCTCAAGCTCGTCAACTATCCTGGTGTGCTTCATATCCGTGGTAAAGCTCATTGCAGACAAATCGCCGTGCTTCTTGTTTAGAAGACTTTCAGCTCAGGTCTTTTCTTCCGGTCCCATGATCCCCTCGAGGTCTCCTCTTCTGACAAACATTTCCTTGCTGACTCACAGCACTATCTCCCATGACCATCACCGTGTGTGTCTATTGACAAGGCAAGTCCATAGCCTCTTGGCTATTGCTCTGAGCTTTCCTTCGCAGTAATTAATCGTCAATATCGATGACCTCAACTGAATGCTCCGTAGATGCATTCGGATCGTATTGAGGCCAATCCTGGACCTTCCACTGGTTGAGGCCAAGCGCAGGATCCGGTGCATGCTCCGCCATAGCAATTCTGGTCATCGCCTTGAAGAGTTCAAACCTGAGAGAGCTGTTTCCGTTCCTAAGAAACCCTTGGAAGCCCGGGCTATGGTGCTGAAAGGAGTCGTGTCCTTCGCGGTAGATCTCGTAGGCACATTGCTCAACCAAATATTGGATGATAGGTACTTGACAAACAACGGCTTCATCGCCACTGATGCGCCTTGCGAGCCAGAGGAGGTCGTCAAAGTGTACATTGTAGATGGCGTGAAAGTTTCGGAAGCAGTCAACAATGTCATCCTGAAGCCTGCTCATTCTGTATTGTAACGCCAAACAATATGCCTTACGAAAATTGCGTAAGGCAGACCGGTGCGATGGAGTTTGAGGGGAAACGTGGTACAAAGAGTTCACGACGATCTCAAAGGCTTCGGGTTCGTAAATTATCCCCTTCAGCGTATAAGACGTGCTTGTCACTGATGTCGCTTGGTTGTTTTCAATACGTTCATCTTCATTCAGTTCTTCTTTGATTTCGACTTCGTCTGCAACCACTGTATTCTCGCTAGGCGTAGGAGAATTCTCTGACGCTGGCGTTGAAGGACCAGAAGGCCGATGTATAGCTGGATGGCCGTGAATCTGGAAGAAGTGCGTCTTTGCCAGGAAAGAGTAGTGGACATGGAATGGCTCTTGTCGGTCCCCAACAAGGATCTGGATGGTAGGCTCGGCATACTTCCGAGTGGAATGTGATCGCGGTGTGGTTGGCGTCATCGTTATGTCGAGCTATTCGCACCCAGTTCGAGTGAGGACTGTGAAGCTTTCCTTGAGGTGCCGAAAGCCTAGAAGAAGGTCAGTCTAAAGTAAGGAATAAACCAAGAAGTTCTTACTCAAGAGAAAGGACACAAAGATTCGTAATCCACAGTGAAGTTGAGCTGAGGCCTCCCAGTATGAACCTGGATTGCAATACAGGTTGAGTTCAGTCTGATCCTTTCGCGCCAGGAATTTGTGAAACAGTCCGGATTGTCTAGAGCGACGGCTTCTCGGGTTTATCCTCTCTTAGATGAGGATACACATGATTGAGTGTGGATGAGCTTGTGGATGTAGTGGTTTGTGGAGTGGTGAGAACATTAGAAGGTTTGGTTGAGGAAGAGGTTGAAATCGGTCGCGATGAAGGTGAAGTGCCTTTCTCAATTTCTGCTCTGATCCTGTCGCTTGCCTCACCCGAAAGTTTCAGTGAAGTATCAATGTCCTTGGTCAACTTCTCCACTTCCTCGTCCAGTTTCTCTTGTCGGCTCTTTGCAGAGGCTTCTGGTTGCTTCTTTTCGACGCTTCGAGGGTTCGTTCTGGCCCATTCCTGTTCTAATTCTTCTCGCCAACCCAATGCATCGGCAAACTTACGAACGCCCTCATCGCAGTCCTGCAACAGAAGGACATCATCAGGTCTAGAACCGAGGCCACCGACCCTCTCGAAGTTGATTAGTACACGCGGCGTCTCCTCCTTCACGAACGATGGCAAGCTGGCAAAAGGCTGTACGGTCAAACTGGTTCCCATGATGATTGCGAGATCTGCTTTCGCTGGGAGGCTTCGGTTGCGGTGGAAGGCCTCCGGAAGCGCCTCTCCGAAGAACACGATATCTGGCTTCACAAGTCCATTGCAGGTCTTCCTGATGCAGCGCGGAACCTCCATCTTCTCAACCTTATCTTTCATTTCGTCATCAGGGTATTCCGTCTGGCAATCGATGCATCGTTGAGTAGCAAAAGACCCGTGCGCATACACAATCTTGTCCCCCGGGACCCCAGCCTCTTGCTCAAGACAGTCGATATTTTGAGTGAAGAGTTTCAACAAGCGGCCCTTCTTGTTAAGAAGACTGATGAACGAATGGCTCACGGTCGGTCGGTATTTGCCCGGATAGAGCTCGTGGGCCAATGTGTAGAAAGGCAATGGGTTCTTTCGGAAGTATGCGATGTCGAAGACGGCTTCGGCATACGGTAGGTTGAGTCGGGCGAGATTGGCGTACAGACCAGTGTCAGGCGATCGGAAGTCTGGGATACCGGCAGAGGTGCTGATACCGGCACCGGTCTGTGCCTTGTCAGACACTTGTCTCTGAGGGCCGTGGAGGGGCTTACCATGACGACAATCTTCCTGACATCTTTCTCCTTGATATACTGAGCCACTGCCTCGATATTGCGCACATGGAGTGTGGTAGGAGGGGTGGCCTCGTCGACCGGAGTGGAGTTCTCGTTGCCCATGTTGAAGATATTCCAGCGCCCCACACGCTGGTTGGACTGGCGGTCTCGTCGCCGGCGACCTATGGCTGCTAGGAATTTACGAAACACCCTGGGATCTAGGTATCTAAGAGACTCTGGGATGATATGACAATAACGATGGGGATATACGAGCCACTGTAGAAACAAGCAGACGAGCAAACCGTTCTGGAAGTGGAAGACCACTTGCAGTCCCATGCCCCGCGTCATACCTGGGTACTCAGTACGTTCGAGTATACATAGCGGAACCGCATTGCGGGAACGTGGTGGGACCGCCCGCGACGTTCTTTAACGGGTTAGTTAGCCCGCTATTTTGACGCTCCAGAAACTTGTCGTTAGGCGCCGAGAAATGTAGAACCCATGCAGGCCGGGAATAGGTGGTGCGCGACACACTCGTTCCTCCTATGTAAACGGCTATTCTACAGATATGAATACGAATGGCCGCGTTTCCGACCTCGAACATGATAATCAGTCTGTCGGCATCTATAACGCAAAGTCTGTTGGCGAAATACGCTCCGCGCTGACCGAACTGCACAGCAAAGAGGCCAGCGTGACCTCCCGACTCGATGCTCTCATCAATGCACAAAAGGATCTTCAGCGCGAACTCTCCCGGCTCGATTTGTTTCGCGCAAATGTTACTGCGCAGGCGTCAAGGGCAAGAGCTGTCAGCAATGGCATACTCTCCGATGCCGCCGCAAATTCGAAACGCATTTCCAATTCTGTCAGGAAACTTGACCTTGAACAAGAACGGGTCAAGGCTACGCTTACTGTGGTTGAACAAGTCGGCGAGCTGAAAGCGTGTGTTCTGGGTGTTTCAGGTTCAATGGGAGCTGCGCAAGACTGGGAAACCGCCGCCAGCTACCTAAGCCGTGCATCGAAGATTCCCAGCGCCGTCATAAATGGCGAATTCGCGGCGAGAATTGTCCCTACCGCAGAGGTTCCCGACGCTCCAGCCGTCACATTGGAGAATGCATCGGAGTCTCTATGCAGCTTGTTCTTGCGAGAGTTTGACAAAGCAGTCAAGGACAACGATGGTGCCAGGATCACTCGTTTCTTCAAGCTGTTCCCCCTTATCAATCGTTCCGACGTCGGTCTGGACGTCTATGGTCGCTACGTCTGTCAGGGTGTTGCTGCGCGAGCCCGAACCAATCTCAATGCTGGCACCGGCGGCAATCAAAGCAAAGATGGCTTCTTCTACGCCAACGCCCTGACGAAGCTGTTCGAACATATTGCACAGATCATCGAAGGACACGGCGGACTGGTTGAGCGTCACTACGGGCCAGGAAAGATGACACGAGTGATAGAACGGCTGCAGGTCGAAGCTGACCTTCAAGGAGGAATCATCCTCGATACGTGGGCTGATGAGCGGAGGATCGATCGCCAACTGACCGACATCAAAGCGTACGCCTTTACATTCCTCGTCCAGAGCTTTATGCCCACACAACGGGGATCAATAGGCACCCCCCGCGCTGGATCTCCAACACCAGGAAGGCCGAGCGAGGATGAGTCAGTCGACATGAAACAGGTGGATGCTATGCTGAATGAGATGACTTCGATGCTGAGCAAATGGTCGCTCTACACCAGGTTCATTACCGAGAAGTGTCATGATTCCACCGCGAGTGACGACGCGACGATACCACCATTTCTGGTCAGCTCAAGCTTGATGAAAAAGGTCCAGGACAAGCTTCTTACCCCATTCAACACGATGACTACCTTCTTCTTCCGACGTTCAGTCGAGAAGGCGTTCCAGCTAGACGAACAACCACCGGACCTTTCCCTCAACCCGCACAAACCACTGAACTCGAATCCGCCTCATGTGACCTCCGCTATCGAAGACATCATGTACATTGTCAACAAGGTTCTGCAACAATCGCTTGCCACCTCCCAGAAGCAAGTCGTTTTTGGTGTCATCCCGACCTTGGGCAGAGTCCTTGGCTCGGACTTCATCGGCATGCAACAGCGTAAGATGCGGGACGAGAGCTATCCAAAAGCAGCAATGCAAGGACAGCTTCCTCCTGAATCCACCATCGTCTCATTTCTTGTCCTTGTCAACAACCTCGACGTAGCTAAAGACTACATCGACCAAATTGTCCATGCCAGACTCGAGCCGGTTCCTGGATCTCCGCATCGGACCCTGGACGAACTCTTCCCCGAGCCCGGCGAGGCCGCAGCCGTAGCAGCCACTTTGACTTCGTTCCGCACCACATTCTCTGAGAAGACCAATGAACTGATTTCCGATGGTGTCAACGTCGTCTTCTACAATGTGATGAAGCCCCGTCTGCGACCGATTCTGACGGATGCCTTTCGGGACACGGATTATCAACTCACACGTGAACAGCTGCGAGAGCTTGCACAGGAATTGGATGCAGATGGCGACTCCGAAGGCTTCTCCGACGAAGTCCGCCTGCGGTTCCAACTCGGGTGGGACGCCTTGACCAAACCCATCGGACGGCTCATGACAGAGCGCACGTTTGACCAGCTGCTGACTATGGCGGTCACCTACTTGAGTAAGATGATCGAGAAGCGACTGTGGACATACCAAGAACGGGTGAACGACGTGGGAGCAGCTCGACTCGAACATGACATCAATGAGATCATCAAAGTGGTGGTCAAGGGTCAGAAATACAGCTTCCGCGAGGCATTTGTGAGATGCAGTCAGATATGCATGATCATGAACATGGATGAAGAGGAATGGGAGGAATTGCAGAGTTCCGGAGGAGAAGTGGCTGACAAGCTGAAGCCGGAGGAGAGAGTCCGAGCAAGGAATATGGTGATCAACTGAGAGAATGAAGCATGTTGAAGGTTTTGAGTCTTGATCATTTTCATATCTTGTGTCATCCCGTAGAGACAAAGCGCGCCTCGAACGCGGCGTGTCTCAACCATGATCAGGATGAGTATGGGCTTACATTGATTCTGGTAGTCGCTTTCGTACGACTGGGCTGCCGAAAACACTCCCTGCCCTCCTCGCGTTGCGCGGCATCGGAATGCATTCCCAGACGCCCTTCTCCATAGACTGCTTCCTTCTCTACCGTTGTCTATGCACGAGACATGACACCCCATGCGCGGATCTTGTTGTCGGTGTAGCCAGAGAACAATGTCTGACCATCCGCACTCCAGGTCAAGCTCACACAGTATGGCTCCTGCGACTTCTTGCCCTTCTCAACGTAATCCGGCTTCAGCTCGTCAACCTTGCTCTTCTTCTCAAGGTCGAAAATGGTGATGGAGGAAGTAGTGGCAGCACACAGCCAGTATCGGTTCGGCGAGAAAACAAGAGCGTGGATTTCGTCACCAGCTTGAAGAGAGTACAAATGCTTGGATTCGTTCAAGTCCCAGAGCATCGTGGTGCCATCCTTGCCGCCAGACGCACAGAGAGAGCCATCGGGTGAAATGGTAACCGTGTTGATATAGCCGGTGTGGCCGATGTGGTCGGTTTGGATTCGGCAGGACGCGAGTTCCCAGACCTGTCAAAGAAGTTGTCAGTTGAAGACGACCACCAATCTCAGAGTACGCAGTGGGATATGGTCGCCTCAGTCCGCCGGTGAATGTTTGTCTCATAGCCAGTAGGCTCTGAAGTAGCAAATACTTTTGAATACGCGTAGCATCTTCGGCAAAGGGTATGAAGTGGATATCTCGTACCTTGACCAACTTGTCCCAACCGCAGCTCACAATCACGGGGTTCTGAGGATTCGGGGAGAATCGCACGCAAGAGATCCAGTCGGTGTGCCCCTTGTCGGTGATAGTGTATTTGCAGTCTCCGAGAGTGTTCCAAAGCTTGATGGTTCGGTCTCGCGATCCCGAGACAATTTGTCTGTTATCTGCTGAGAAAGAAACTGAAAGAACATCGTTGGTGTGGCCGACGAAGGTGCGGGTGGTGTTGCCTGTAGACAGCTCCCACAGTCGGAGAGTCTTGTCCCAGGATGAGGAGAGCGCGTAGGCACCGTCAGATGAAATGACGCAGTCGGAGACAATGTGCGAGTGACCGTGGAGTGATCGCTTCGGGTATCCGTAGGCGGATTCATCGCGGGTCAGGTTCCAGATGATGAGAGTCTTGTCTCTTGAGGCAGACAGCAGCATGTTAGGGCTAGAACCGCTGTTAGCGAGCTTGCGCCAGTTGCAGCAACATTTTGAGGACTGACTTCTCCAAGCTGGTCGCAAGGGCGGTGACCCAGCCGCTGTGGCCTTCCAGGGTACCACGTTGAATGAGTTGCTCAGCCATGGTGACTTGATAATAGGAAGTGAGAATAGGCTGAGGTGGTGGTCGTCGAAGATCGCCGGTTCACTGCGGTCTCAACTGTGTGCTCCAAAATTCGATGTCAGTCTTGGCGACGGCTACGGCAGGGCAGAACTCAGCTTGAAGCTTTTCCATGCTCAGACGTACAGTAGCTCGAGTAGCTTCCATTCTTTTCGCTAGCCGCATTTGCGGCTCAACCTCGGCGGCATTTCCATTGAACATGGATTCCTTCTTTCCACAAATCTTTCCCTGAAGCCTTTGTGGATTATATCATCAGTGTCTTCTACCAAAGTGTTTCAACATACGAGTTCTGGGTACCTAGATATGGTCTCTGCTAATCCATTTCCGGCTTGTAACATGTCTTCTCCGCAATAGTTGCAAGCGCTTCACGTATACGCATGCCGGCCAACATGTCAGTTAACTGACCGGCTAAATGCGACCGGTCCCTGCAACGAGATATGCCGGCAGCACCACAACACGAAGTACAATGATATAATTCGAGAATTATCCGCTCCATCTCTCGTCGCTCTTCTAGCATCTATTGCCTCTGCTACATCATCTTCTCTTGCACACATTATACCTAGGGATAGATTCACCTGTGTTGTGGGCCATGGCTTCTTCTGATTCACCCAAAATGCAATACCGTTTCCTTGGACGTTCAGGACTCCAAGTCTCAGCCATCTCCCTAGGTGGATGGTACGGTCTACTATGAGAGTTCGCCGCTCTTCAACTGACTGTCTTCTCAGGGTCACTTATGGCGACGCCGTCGGCGACGGTGAGTATTGATCCGCAGTTATCTCCTCAGTATCTGATTGTGCAGAGGCGACTTTTGCGTGCATGAAGGCCGCGTATGATGCTGGAATCAACTTCTTCGACTGTGCAGAGGGATATGCGGATGGCAAGTCTGAGATCGTCATGGGGAAAGCAATCAAGCATTTCGGCTGGAAGCGCAATGACCTCGTCATTTCGACAAAGATCTACTGGGGTCAGGCCTACGGTGACAACATCGTCAACAATCAAGGTCTTTCGCGAAAGCATATCGTTGAAGGTGTCGCCGGGTCACTCAAAAGACTGCAGCTGGACTATGTGGACTTGATCTACTGCCATCGCCCCGACAGACACACTCCGATCGAAGAGACAGTCCGAGCTATGAACCACATCATCGACACCGGAAAGGCGTTCTACTGGGGCACAAGTGAGTGGAACAGCGAGGAAATCGCAATGGCCTGGGCGGCGGCTGAGAGACTTGGCCTCATTGGACCGGTGATGGAGCAGCCAGAGTACAGCATGATTTCTCGTGATCGTGTCGAGCGGGAATACGCTCTTCTCTACGAGAAGTATGGACTCGGCCTCACTATCTTCAGTCCCTTGAAGCAGGGTATTCTGACTGGCAAATACAATGACGGTATTCCGGAAGACAGCAGAATTGCAAAAGCCGCCGATGGGTATACAACAAGCCAAAGGAAGAGCTATGGAGACGAGAAGTGGCAGAAGACGATAGCCCAGGTCAAGAAGCTGAAGCCGGTGGCAGAGAAGCTGGGTACAGATCAAGCAACTCTGGCATTGGCTTGGGTCTTGAAGAATCCCAATGTGAGCTCGGCTATTACCGGTGCCTCAAAGATCGAGCAAATCCAAAGATCTGTCAAGGCGTTGGACCTGATAGGCAAGTTGGATGACACGGTCATGGCTGAGATTGATACAATCCTGGACAACAAGCCTACACTACCCTACAGGCGGTTGTAGTGGTGCCATACAGCGATCATTGCTGTCGGTTAGCTAGGGTGACCGTGTTAGTTAAGTTCAGCGAGCAACATTCGGCATGCGCCAAACATGACAGTATCAGGTTTTGCAGGGAGGGAGCTCTGGAGTCCATACCAAAAGCCCAGCGTTTTGTAATAGGCGGGGATGGATCGTTGGACCAGTGGCTTTCGATGAAAGACGGCTCGCGCAGGTGTGTTTCTTGGGCCACCATCTGGTGCCTTCCGGATGACTCCCAAGAAGAGGAGTGTTGAGAGGAGCTTCGTCCTTTAGTGGTAGAGGAAGATTTTGATGCGCATTGGGTTGTGGACGAATTTGATTTGTTCTCGGGCAAAGTATGTACCTGGTACGTAGTAGTTGATACGATCGAGGCAAGCAGAACCGGTGATGTCATGACCGAAGCACACCTGCATCCACTGCATCGTCTGCGTATTTCGGACTCCATGTCTTTCGGTTAACTAACAACAAGTCATTCTTCCTCTTTGGTCGTGCAGCCAGCTACCATGAATTGCTCACGGGTCATAATCAGGTGCCTCGCCACGCGCCCTCTGATGGCTTCCGCATCTCGACGCTGCATCTCCTCCAGCTCAGGTCGCCTGGCGGATGCCGGTGACAAGCAAAGATATCACAGCAACGTCGAGGAGTACCGCAAGTACCAGATTGAGCGTGCGGATAACCCACATATGACCAACACGAATACTACGATTCACAATGAGATGCCGTCATTGGGCAAGGACGCGTCTCCGCCAGAGATGCTCAGCGCCACCGATGCCGACTTTGTGCCCAAAGACAGAATACCCGAGAATACAGACAAGATGACAGGAGGAACTCAGCCAGGAGATCCCAACAAAGTAAGCCAATCAGAATATGCTGTTGGTGAAATGGAGGGCATCTCTTTCAGAGTCGAGCCTCTGCGCCGTACAGGAGAAGACCTTCCTACCATGAGAGCCAGATTACTATGTTGGTGTTCACCCGAGGAGGTCGCATGGTGGAAGAGCTTTCGTTCGAGCGGATGCTGACTTCTTTTCTTAGACCAAAGCAGGAAGCGAGGGACATTAGAGTCTGACCTCCTACTCTCCACTTTCGCGGCAGAAAACTTGTCCTCCATGAGCCGATCCCAGCTTGAGCAGTACGACCGTTTCCTGGATGAGAACGACTGGGATATCTACTACTGGGCAACCCAATCCGAAGCAAACACGCCCACATCGCTAGAGTATGCGGAAGGCGCAACGACGGAGACGAAGAACCAAACAACCGAATATTTCTCACCCGCAACGCCAGGACAAGCTCAAGAAACAGATGCGTGGAGGCAAGGAGCTCCGCGAAGTGGAGAGTGGGCTCAGACTGTTGGTACGTTCAAGCCGGCATACAGGCCAGTTCCTCAACGATGGAAGGACAGCGAGGTTCTTAGCTTGCTGCGGAGACATGTCAAGGCACGCAGTGCTGGTGGAGTTCTTGAAAATGTCGAGGATGCTGCGAATACTAAGCCCAGCGGAAGTGGCCTCGGGAGAATGCCTGAGGTTCAGACCTTCGATTGATCTTGTACATAAGTGCTACACCAAAAGTGAATGCTCACAGTTGTGTTCGAGGCCTTCTTGTTGAAGTCATGCCTTGTCCGAATGATCTCTCGATGTTGAAATGTACAAATGAGCTGGACCGGTTGGTGCCTTCTACCGATCTTCTGGCTGAAAGATACCCAGGCGCCCTCTGCTGAAGCTGGGGTTCCGGTCAATTGTAGGACCCAGACAGGGTATGCCCTATTACGTCGGTCAAACTCAGTCGCGAGAAGTCCTTGGCATCCTCTCCACGGAAGTTGACTGCCACCAGCAGGGCAAGGACTTTATCCTTCGTACATTGATCGTTACCGCAACTGAAATTTCCAACGCAGAGGGCCTAGTCTTTCGTACTCCGTACAAGTACACCGCTTAGCAATTATCCGGGCCGTCCATCTGCACCATCTAAGTGGGGATTCTGCAAGCCGATCCTCGCATCCTCAATACCACACTCTGCCGGCCCGTTCGTCATGACATGGCCGGCACAGCAATTCCGAGTGACTCATTCCCGGTTGAGCTCGCGCATCTGCCCGTGGCGGGCGAGGCGGGATAACACCCACTCTCGTACTCCGTACATCCCCACCACATTTGTGGCCACGGCGATAGTGCAGCGCATTTCGAGTCTTTGAAATCAATTCCAGCTGCGCGTTCGTCGTCACAGCCATTTTCTCCTCAAGATGGATCCCAGTTCTGGCTCGAATTTTCTTTCCCACTCCTACCTTCTCAGGTGACAGAGTACTATCGGAGTTTGGCGCGGCTATGTCCAGCCTATACTTGTATCTAACACCTCTCCTATACTAATGCGGCCTTGATACCTTTACCGACTACTTCTGGGAGTCCCTTACACCAGGGCAGCGGGAAGCCATGGCCGACCCTGATGTGGCTGATGCCGAGAAGAAGGAGATGTTCCTGGCCGTTCCAAATGGCCGTCCAACCTCGTTGAGCCCTGTGTCGACGAACCAATCTCAACCACGAAGTCGGAGTCGGAGTCAGAGTCGCCCTCGTGGGAGCCTGCATTCTACTCGATCCTATGTGGACGGGCACGGCACTTACTTCACGGAGCCAGAGGCTGAACCTGCTCCCAAAGACCAGCACTTGGACGTTGAGAACTCCCCGGAGAAAGACTTCGAAGTGGGGTGGGACGGACCGGACGATCCTATGAATCCGAAGAACATGACGCCGACGAGGAAATGGCTCGTAGTCGTCACATTAGCATTCGGCTCCTTGTGCGTGACGTGCACATCCTCATTGTACACAATCACCTATGGTAAGTTGGGGCCCATGCTGGGGAATCGACCGATGCTGACTGGTACAAGAGCAAATGGACGCTGAGTTCGGGAACTCGAGGATAGTCGCAACACTCGGACTGTCTCTTTTCGTCTTTGGCCTGGGCCTGTCCCCGATGATACTCGGGCCCCTGTCTGAGTTCTATGGCCGCCGGCCTATATACATTTTTGGATATATCTTCTTCACCGTCTGGCTGTTTCCATGCGCCTTCGCCCAGAACATTCAGACCGTACTGATTGCGCGATTTCTCGATGGCTTTTCCGGAAGCGCCTTCTTGTCAGTTGCCGGCGGTACCGTCGGGGACATGTTCAATCGAGATCAGCTGCAGGCGCCCATGATGATATACACCGCTTCGCCGTTCATAGGCCCAGGGCTTGGCCCCATTATCGGCGGATTCATCAACTACAACACCTCTTGGCGGTGGTCATATTACGTCCTTCTCATCTGGTCGGGAGTCATGTTGCTCGTCATCACCTTGTTCGTCCCGGAGACGTACATGCCTGTGGTCTTGAGGAAGAAGGCACAGATCAAGCGGAGGGAGACGGGCGATGATCGATGGAAAGCTCCGATTGAGATCCACGAGAAATCAATCTTCTGGACGGTCGTCAGGTCTCTGTACCGGCCCTTCATACTATTGTTCTTGGAACCCATGTGCTTTAACCTGTGTCTGTTCTCCGCGATTCTGCTGGGCATTCTGTACCTGTTCTTCGGCGCGTTCAACCTGGTCTTCACCGAGGTCTACAACTTTAAGCTCTGGCAGATCGGCCTCTCCTTTCTCGGTCTCATGATCGGCATGATTTTGGCGATATTGTCCGATCCGATCTGGCACAAAAATTATATGCGACTGCTCGATAAACACGAAGCGAACACGGGTGAACGCAAGTCGGAGCCCGAATATCGATTACCGCCTTCAGTCTTCGGTGGCTGGTTCGCTGTGGTCGGACTGTTTTGGTTCGCATGGACTATATACCCGGGCATTCACCCGATTGTGCCCATTATCGGTAGTGGCTTCTTTGGATTCGGCATCATCCTCGTGTTTACGGGCGTGTTCACCTTCCTGGTGGAAGCGTACCCCCTTTATGCAGCCAGCGCATTGTCGGCCAACTCATTTGCGCGAAGCTCCTTTGCTGGAGCATTTCCACTCTTTGGCGTTCAGATGTACAACAAACTCGGCTTTCACTGGGCCACGTCGTTCCTGGCATTTCTTTGCTTGGTCATGGCTCCGTTCCCCTATCTGTTCTTCATTTATGGGGAAAGGTTGCGTCGGAAGAGCAGATTCAGCAACCTATCTTGAGACAGAACGTTTGCAACTCGTCCGATTCTGGGAATATCATCCAAGTCAACTGGCACACGGCGTCAAATGTGATTGGGCGGACAATCTTTTCCCGACACCATCTTGAAGTGGGAGGCACGACACGGTCGGTGGCTTGACTTGTCCCCCATGAATCTGTCAGAATTACTGAGGACGTTCGTGTCTGCGGTCAACATTTCCGAGCGTGTATCGGAACACGCAAACAGGAGACCGGGCATATATCTTAATTTCAGGAGCAAGACAACTTTTGTGCAACTGCGGTCCAGTGCGCAGCAGTCTGCGTTGGAATAGGAGCGGGCCAGGTAGCTGTCGACTAGACAGCTTTATCTTGTGATGCGGAAGAATTGTCAACCGCCGACCATCAATGCAGCCGGAATTGCAATCAAGCCGGGCGATCAAGCCAGGCATTCATGGATCCTACTGTTTGTCATGTTGTGCAATGCTGCAAGGGCGGGTCTTGCAAGTCAACCAACCAGTCTTGGGAGATACGCGCGAGGCGAATGGACAAAGACAGAGCCTAGGAATTGCAGGTGCACTGCCTGGCCAAACTGTCGTTGCTTGTACCGCCAGTCGACGCTGTGAGTGCTTCAGAATGATTGCACCACGTTTGCCACAAACGCGTGTCGCGTCCGTCTGTCCGTGACGTGCACGTCTCCACGAGTATGTATGCGAGATAGTGCGGCGTTCGAAGCAGGTTCCGGAGGGTGGATAGTTCACTATTGCGACATGCAGTAGGGGGGGGGGGTTCCGATACGGAGCAAACGCCATCGTACAGTACCTCGTTCGGGCCCGTGGCTACTGAGAGCGACAGGCCGTGGAATTCCGATCAGCTCGGATGAAGTCGGGCAGCCTCGTGAGAAATTTTTGGAAAGAGGGTTGGCGATCCCCCGCTACCCAGTACCAGGACAAGGCAGAGGCGCTGCCACGCCTGGTCAGTGACTGGAGTATCGTTTAACCAGCAGTAGCTTCCCCTGGGCCTCTGTTGTTGGATCTACCATGAAAGCCGCGCCGCGACAAGGCGGGGGTGGCTGTTTAAGCACACAGCAGGAAAATTACAACGACTGGATTTGGACAGCTACTGTATCCTCAGGGCGTCGACTCAGTCGCACGCAGCTCGCTTTAGGTAGTAGCTGGAGATGCCGAGGGACAGATTTTGCTTCCAGTTTCAGGCTTCACAAGTCAGGCAGCACCGGTCCCTGTCTGGAGCGTTGCGGCCCCTCACTAGCTTAGGTGCTCGTGCTCACCGGCGAAGGTTTTGTGGGGTCGCTTAGTGAAGGGCAACAGCAAATGATTGCTCAACTAATATTACACCCTTGCGGCCACAATTCAAGAACCCCTCTTGTCTGGGTTGGCTCGGGGCTCGTCATCTCTCTCCTTCGGCGTGATCCAAACTCAGCACTGCATGCATGACAGCGCCACATATTGGGTGGCTCTGAGATCTCCAACGTTCAAGGTTCATAGTGACTCCGCACCCGAGGTGTGCTTCAACTAATTAGGCCGGGAACTGACTCTGAACTCTCGCAGCTGCGCACACGAATCCTGCCCGCATTCACAAATCCGCAGTTCAACAGCTCACGACAACCGCGCACCCTCTCCTGGGTCAACTTCAGCCGTACTGGAGCTGCTCCGACTCGATATCGCTTCCTCAGACGACCCCTCGTACTGCTCCTGAAGAACACTTCTTCCGCTATCCGTGACCACCAGCGCGCATCCGCTGACCCCGAGCCACCCGCATATCCTTGCGTCCTACTCAGTGCCCACAGGCGAACCATCAGGGAGACCACTCCTTTGTCATACCTGAACAGTGTCGCACGGCATCTGTGTTGACCTCATCATCCATTTCGACTGGGGAACTGGCCATTTCCCGCCTCATTAGATCTGGCGCCGATTGCGGAACCATCGACTCATGCGAACTCGCTTCACAGAGCCGCCTTCCGCGAATCAAGAGCCTGGTCCCCATTGGGGGCTTGCGGACCAAGTAGCTGAGACGGTGAATTTCTGCAAGGCACAGGAGATCTGCCTCTGAGAATTATCAGCCGGTCGTCGTTCCGTACCTGGCAGAGGGAGTTCGGAATCGTGTGACCGTGGTTGTTCCTGTGCGAGCCACCTCCTGCGTTCCTGCGTGTTTTGACATCCCATTGATGGTTTGCTTATAACGACATGGCGGCCTCAGATGCTGAGGATGGCCACTCTCGTTCGGCCTCCCCCGAGGACAGTGGAACCGAACAGGTGCAGGAGAACATGGCAGAAGGTCCGGGCAAGGACACGAAGCAGCAGAACGGAGCCAAGTCGACCAATCCCAAGGATCCTTCTCGCCCTCGTAGGAAAAAGGCACGCAGAGCATGCTTCGCCTGTCAGCGTGCTCATCTGACTTGTGGTAGGTGAACCTCAACTCCGCACCCTCTGTTATTCTCCGCTGCTGACACTTTCTCCAGGCGACGAGAGACCGTGTCAGAGATGTATCAAGCGAGGCCTACAGGATGCTTGCCAGGATGGAGTCAGGAAAAAGGCAAAATATCTGCACGATGCGCCAAACGAAGCTCTCATGCCTGGAGTCGGCTCAAACCTATTCAACCATTCCGCAAAGTTATCCTCCTCCGTGAGCGGAGAAACCCCATCACATCAGCAGTTCTTCCCACAGCCGCAGAATTTCACCAACTTTCAGACTCCTTCGCAAATGCCTCCTCCGCTAATCGCCGAGCGAAGCATGAGCGCCAACAGTTTTCCCCAGCAGTCACCTTTGGGCACGAATTTTCCAAGCGTCGCATCACAGGTCCCAATGCAGAGTCCTGTCATTGGTGCTGACCAGAGTGTTACGAGCAATTTGGGTGGTACCGGTTGGCCAGGGCCGATATTCGACGAACCCGTGATGAATTTCGATCTCGCCAGCATGAATTTTGGGAATCACTATGGTGCGCTTGAGTTTGGAATGCTGGGCCATATGGCAACCAACGCGGGCGAAACCCCACCGTCCGATACCGCGACACGGAGCGGTTCGATAACGCAGCAGTACCGCATGCCGTTCGGTAGCTTCAGCGAGAGTCCGACGGCCCGACAGCAGATTTACAACGAGACTATTTTGCCAGATTGGTCTAATGGGCCTGACCCGTACGGTGCGCATGGTCGGCATATGGCGCCGAATGCATTTGCCATAGAGTCTAATGCCACTCATTGGACTTCTCCGGACACCAATGGCACACCGGGCAATGCCGTCAAATTCGAGGATTCACCGCTACTGACCAGTCAAGGGCTACAGGTACCTCCTTCTGCGATAGAAGGCGGCCCCGTCAATCAATCATCTGGAACATCAGAACACCGCAATATTCGTCAACTCCCTCCAATTTCCACGCCCCAATTGAAAGCGAAATCCCAGCTGCCGGTCAAGGCTTTGAAGCGGCCTAGAGATCCGTCTTCAATCTATACTATTGTCACCCAGCCATATCCCTACACCTCGGGCTTCCACAGTTTCATTGCCTATCTCCAGAAGCGATTCGCCGCACATCCTTCCAAGACTCTTGCCATAGCCAAGTCGCTGGCATCCATCCGGCCGTCATTCATTGCGACCACGAAGACTCTCAACAGGGAGGATCTGATATTCATGGAAAAGTGCTTTCAGCGGACTTTGTGGGAATACGAAGGGTTTATCGAAGGTGTCGGAACGCCCACCATCGTCGCGAGGCGAACTGGGGAAGTTGCTGCCGTGGGCAAAGAGTTCCAGATCTTGACCGGGTGGACGAAGAATGTGCTGCTGGGCCGGGCGCCCAACCTCAACGTCAACAGAGGCCATTCCGGCCAAACGCCTGCTGCTGGATCCGGCACCAATACAGCACGCCAGACCGGGACGAACACTCCGACGCAACGAACAGCGCCGGAAAGTGAAAATGGCGAGAAACGGCAGCAGCCTGTATTCCTTGCCGAGCTGCTCGACGACGACTCGGTAGTCCAATTCTACGAGGATTTCGCCCGACTTGCGTTCGGAGACAGTCGAGGCAGTGTGAGTGGCAGAGGGAAACTGCTAAAGTACCGCACCAAGGATGATGAGATTACACAGAACCTCAATGCGGAGGCCGACGCGCGTGACCCGGACGGTCGAAATGCGGAGCTGCGCCGGCAAGAGAGCGCCATCTCACGGCGTGACCTGAAGCGCGAACGTGATGGCATCTCCGGCGAAAAGGGAATGCAGAAGCTTGGTTCCGCGGACGGCAAAGTCGATTGCACGTACTGCTGGACGGTCAAGCGGGACGTGTTTGATATACCCATGCTGATTGTTATGAATGTAAGTCTTCCTGGGAGCGCAGCCTGATCGTGCTAATCTGAAGCAGTTCTTGCCTTGTATATAGGCGGCCAAAAGTTTGTGCGTTCTCGTGACTGTCCGTGTACGAGTCGGAAATTGGCGTGGAAAAGGATATTGCATGGGGAAAAGGGGTTGCGAAGTTTCCGTCAGTCTCGTACTGAGGACGGAATGCTGGGGAGGTTCTTTGGTTCAAGAACATCGCCAGCGGTATGGCAGCACAAAACTTGTACAAGTCGAGGTCTCCATTGAGAAATCTATCGGGAGATTGCCACTAGTTTGGAAACCACCGGCTGCCTCTAGAAGCAGGATCCTTGGGCTGGCGATCCGTGAGAAGAATCATGGTGCACACGCGTCAACCCTGAGGAGCCAAACGAGGTGGCTCGTGCTCTGTACCCGAGTCATTGCCGGGCATCCATCGTGCTTCAATCTTTCTCAGTCTTTGTTCAAGACCTCCTTCTCCACCTGCTTCGTATCGACGCTTTCCATCCACTTGAAATCCGTCAGCCACGCTGTCCATTCGCCGTCCTCCTTGTACCTCGCATACGCCTCGCGGTCCAGGCTCCGCCTCGCCACGTCGCAGTCGATCTTGATATCGTCCACCAGGGCTTCCAAACTGACGTAATCGTACTCTGGCCGTATGTAGCCCAAGACGAGCAAGTTCAGGGCCGCGCCGTAGAAGTCATGCGCAAACTCGTGCAAGATGTGGATCTCGACGGAGCGGACGGTGTTCTTGTAGAACGGGTTGTAGCCGATACTCAGCACGGCCGGGTGGATCTCGATCGACGTCGACGTCGTGTCCGGAGAGGGCGAGAGCGAGAGGCCGACGAAGCCGTAGTACACGCCGCTGGGAAGGTCCGGGTAGGCCGCCAGTCCTTCGGGCGGGATGTTGGCAGTGGGGATGCCGAGCTAAAAAGTTAAGGAAAGCCGGGTTAGTGAGCTGACTTGTACTGTATACGATGGGCTGGGCTGAGAGGAGAGGAGAGCTGTCGCGGAGAGAGCCATTCAAAAAAGCCATTCTGCTGGAGAGGAAAAAACGTCCTGATGGTAAGCCTGCCCAGCGGAACCGACTTTGGTCAAGAAGGAGCAGATCCCAGCGCGCCGTCGCGCGACCACCGAGAGGAAGAAGAAGACGAGGTCCAAATTTCAGCAGGACTCGAGTCTACCAGCTGAAGTGATACCCTCGCAGTATCTTTCTGTCACCGGCCCCATCCATCCATGTGTGGTCGGCAGAACATGTCCTTCCACCATCGAGCAAGTCGTGCGTACTGGCTGCGTGCTCTGATCGCAGAGGCGCCCCCCCTCTTTCTCGGTCACAGCAAGGACAGTGCAAGAGCAGATCAGGCCAAATGGAATATATCACAGAGGGTTAACACTCACCTCTTTACTTCCCCGTCCGAAGCCTTTTATTACCGGCCCGGACAGTTTGATGGGAAAGGGCGTTTCGGGACCGGACTCTGGCCCGGCATACGGGTCGCGAGGGCCGTCTGGTCGCATCTCTCGTCCGGGGAGAAGCTGCTTCTCTTGATATCTCGCCTGTATAAGCTAATTCCGTTGGTGCGACCTTATGATGTACGAATTTGGACGATAAAGTTTCAGGGTTTCTGCCTTCAGGACTCTGTCGGGCGGTTCCGTCTAGTTCCGGATGATGTGGTCGTATTCGGTCAGAAGCGACTTTCCAATGTGTCATGAAAGACAGAAGGTTTTCGATATCGGTTCCCCTGAGATCGTCCAATCGGAGCACGTCAACTATCGCAGCCTTGCTTGTTTCCACGATGACATCGTTGGCAATGTATGCGGTATTCAATGAGGACCGTTTGAGTCTATAATCTATACACAGCCCCATGCAGCCGGCCATACAGAGGCTTACTCGGCCGTCGCCTATACATTTGCCGAATACCCAACACTCGGCAAGCGTCCCGAACTCCTTCTCCTTTCAGCCCACTTCCTGACCTCGTCCGCCAACCAGACAGTGCTGGTCATGCACACCAGGGAGAATAGGTCCCACGGACTTAGGGCCTCGGTCTGAAACACCCGCTGTAGAAACGGCAAATATATAACACAGAGTTGGCCCGCGAGGCTGCCGGCCACGGCGTAGTTGAACATTTTGTTTCCAAAAAGTTTGATTTCGCCGAACAGGACGGACTTGGTCTCCGAGCGGCACGTGAGAGCGTTGAACATGTCGAAAAGTACGAATGTCGTGAACGTCATGGTGGTGTCACGCTTTGTGACCGTGCGGACGCGGAGAGGCGTCGAGTTGATAAGCGTGGGGTCCACATTTGGATCGTCGATATCAACCATTTCTCGCAGATATATGAACAGAGTGCCCATCATGATGATGGAAGCTGAAGTGAGGACACGGCGGATGAGGCGTTTGGTGAGCACGTTCGCATTGCGAGGGCGTGGTGGCTGCGTCATGACTCGAGGATCCACGGGTTCGACTCCGAGGGACTGCGCAGGAGGGCCATCCATGAGAATGTCTAGACTGGTCAGCGACGGACACGTGGGTTAGATCCAGGATGTGACTTACTGATCCAAAGAATCTGCATGGCGTTCAGCGGATTCTTAAACCCAAACATCGTGCTCAGGAGGACCAAGCTCAGAGCGGCAACGCTCGTGCTCAGTTGAAACGTGATGAAGTTCTGGATGTTGAAGAAGATGCCCTTCCCCTGTTCGATGGCTCGCAGGATTGTCGAGAAGTCGTCGTCGGTAAGGATCATGTCGGCGGCTTCCTTGGCCACGTCGGTTCCCAGCATCCCCATCGCGATTCCAATGTCAGCCTTCTTCAGTGCAGGCGCATCATTGACTCCGTCGCCCGTCATGGCAACCACATCTCCTCGAGCCTGAAGTGCACGAATGATCTTCATCTTGTGGTCAGGGCTGGTACGAGCAAAAATGGTTGTCTTGACAATGGCTTCTGACAGTTCCTGCTCCGACATTCGGTCCAGCTCATCACCACGCAAGACGGATCTTGAGCTTGATGATGCTGGATTGATGGGCATCCCAAGGCTCTTTGCGATCGCCACCGCGGTGGTCTCAGCATCACCAGTGATCATGATGACCTTGACGCCGCCGTTCATCAGCCGCCGAATGGACCTGTTAACATCCTTTCTCGGCGGGTCGTTCATGCCCACCAGACCCGCAAAGCATAGACCGGTGAAGGCGTCTGTCTGCGGCTCGCTCGGTCTCTTAGCCCCAAGACCTGGTGTAGAACTTCGGCTGCCTTGCCGCGCCTGGTTCCTCAACACGCCACTCGCAAAAGCGATGACTCGGAGTCCTTCCTCCGCCATTGCCTGAGCGGCCGCATGGACCTCTTTCCGGCCACGCTCGTCTAGCACAACTTCTCGCCCGTCCTTGGTCAAGTATGTGTCTGATCGGCTCAAGATTTGCTCGATCGAGCCTTTGATGTAGGCAGTCTCCGAACCAAGCCCATAACCATTGGTCATCTCGCCAAGAGCACTGCCAATGACCACGCCCATCCACTTTCTCTCCGAGCTGAATGGGGTCTCGCTTGTACGGGGACCGATCTGCTCACGAATATCATCCTCCCCATAGGCGTCCATCAAATCTAGCATAGCGATGTCGGTTGGCTGACCAAGCCATCTGCTCTTTGTCACTGTGGAGGACCTATCTCTAGTAGAGGAAAGCACTGCAGCAGAGGCGGCTGTTGCTGGCGTTCCGGACGCGTTTTGTGCGAGACGGCCGTTGTTCGCGATATTCCCGATGCGCAGAATGGTCTTTGTGGCTGTCGTGAGCTCTGCGGTCGGATCCACAGGGGCCGGCCTGCTGATGTCAAAATGCCACAGTTTTGTCACCGTCATATGATTGAGGGTCAGGGTCCCGGTTTTATCGCTGCAAACCACGTTGACCGAGCCGAGTGTTTCAACGCTGGGAAGCTTGCGGACAATAGCTCCTCTCTTTGCCATTCGCAGCACACCAAGTGCAAGTGTGACTGTGACAATGATGGGGAGGCCCTCAGGGATTGCCGCAACCGCCAGAGACACTCCAATAGTGAAGAGGTCCAACAGCTGCTTGCCCTGCATCAGACCGATTATGATGATAACGCCAATGACAACGAACGACATGTAGCTGAGTTGCTTCCCAAGCAAATCCATTGACTGTTGCAGAGGCGTGCGTGGAGCTTCGATCTCTTGAAGCGACAGCGAGATTGTTCCGAACTCGGTATTTCCCCCAGTCGCAATCACGATCCCTTCGCCGTGGCCTGACCTGACTAATGTACCCATGAACGCGATGTTGTGTTGCTCATTCAAGCGCACATCAGCACCAACCGTGCCTGCGGCGTTATACGGCTCGGGTGTGCCGTGGTGTTCATGATGAGCCTTGTTCCGCTCAAGAGCAGCGGCATGTTTTTCCACCGGCTCGTTCTCGCCTGTCAGGTTCGACTCGTCGATGGTCAGTTCGGCGGAATGCGTGATTCGAATGTCGGCAGGGATGCGGTCACCGGTGGAGAAAATGACTAGGTCGCCAGGGACAAGCTGAGAGGCTGGAATTGTGGTAGACGTCTTCTCTTCGGGCGGAATCGCACTCCCATTTCCCAGTGGTTCCATCTCGATCGCTCCATTCTCACTAGCAAGACTCCTGGTCGTGTGCCTGGGGGCCGAGCGTCTGACATGGGCGAAATGGGGGACCAATTTGTTCAAGGCTTCCAATGACTTCTCGGACCGGTACTCCTGCACAAAGCCGACCGTCACGACAATCGTGACAGCAAGGGCGATACTGACAGCATCATCCTTGTTCCCGATGAAAAGGGAAATGGCGGCCGAGGCGAGAAGAAGGAGTATAAGGGTTTCCTTGAACTGTTTCAAGAACCTCAACCATAGTGGCTCCTCCTCTTCATGTGGAAGCTCATTGGGTCCATCTTTTGCTAATCGCGCATGGGCCTCAGTCTGCAGTAGACCTTGTGTGGTAGAGGTCTGTAAGCGTTCGGCAGTCTGCTGGGGGGTGAGGAGAGAGTAAGAGGAGGTTATCGACGAAGATGTGGAAGCATAGTGCGGAACCGGACTACGCGGTCTGTTCGCTTGAGGTTCTGCGTTGAACACCGGTAGTAATGATGACATGATTGCATCGTAACTATATCAGCGAGCGCGACCCCATCCTCCACCAAGGATGCAATCCGAAAGAGAGTCGTGTAAATGATGGGCGAGCAGAGGACGCGCTGAGGAACGCCGGCAAGTCGACTGGTCCAGTAGCGACGACGCGGCTGTTATAATAAGAGGAAGTCTACTAATCCGCCTTGTAAGCTTCACCAAGAGAGCGATCTTCTGCAGCGGCGCGTGTTCGGGTAGCAGAGGACGGAGAAGGCTGTTGTGAGATTATTGAGATTGCGCTTCTCGCTGCGCAGCCGCTGGCACATCGAAATCTTGCGGGTTCCGCTTCCGGGGGTTTCATTGTGGAGTTTGCTGGGCGCGGAAGGTCGGCCGAGGCGCGACCGTTTGGCACCGTGCACCCGAAACTGGCTGCGAACCACATCATCGAGCAGCAGCGGCGCCGCCCAGCCACTCTGCCACTCTGCCACTCACTCCTTGCGTCCGCTCCTCTTCCAATCATTTCATAACATGAACCACCACCAACCTCCCTCCCCGTTGACTGTATCACCACCCTCGCATTCCTCCTTCGGCCTCCGCGCGCGGTCTCTGTCGTGCTGATATTCCGCTCAGCATCTTTTTGGATCTTCTTGATATCACTTCCGCTTCAGACATCGCGCGCGCCGCAAAAACAAAGCATCCCACTTTCGACGCGTCGTCCTTCCTTCCAACCGCCACCTCTCGCCCGTTTCACCTGCTTCCCACCTCGTCCCAATGTCAATCTGATCGATCGCAAGATTCGACAGCTCCCCTCCCGCCCATCATGTTTTATTCAGAACAACTCCTAGCCAAGACCGGGCCGCTGGCGCGGGTCTGGCTCGCGGCGAACGTTGAGCGCAAGCTCTCCAAGTCACAGATCCTGCAGTCGGATATCCAGAGCAGCGTAGGCGCAATCGTGGATCGAGGCCATGAACCTATGGCGCTGCGCCTGAGCGGCCAGCTCATGCTGGGTGTTGTGCGCATCTACGGGCGAAAGGCGCGGTATCTGCTCGACGACTGCAATGAGGCGCTTATCAAGATTCGCATGGTATTTTACCTGCCTCCGTATGATGTCGCATTCTAACCGGGCTACAGACCTTCAAATCGACTAATAATCACGACCTTCCGGCCCACGCTACTGCCGCGGTTGATCTCAACTTACCAGAGTTACTCACCATTGATGACTTGTTCTCTAGCATGGATTTCACATTCAATATGACCCAACAGCCAGCCATTACCGATGGCCAGACCCAAGACCTGGGGGAAGACTGGACCAGCTCGCTGAACCCTCAGCAGACCAGCACGCAATCGATGCTCACTCCAGGCGAAGAGCCCTTGTACAATGATGACGATCTCAACCTCGACTTCACGGGCGGCGATGACATGGCCATGAATGATACTACTGTCAGCATCAACGTCGGGCGAAACGCTGCAACCCCCAAACCTGCTGATGATGAGATCTTCGGTGAAGAAGGGCTGCTGCACGATGATGAAGACGGCCTCAACCTGGATTTTGACCAAGATGTCCCCATGCTAGATCAGCCCGATGTACAGATGGCTGATGATACGCTTCCACCCGTTGGCGAGGAGGAGCCTCTGGTGTCGGGAGATGACGAGACCCTGCAACTACGACAGACGGCTGAAGACGCAAGGGAACGGAGAGAGACAGAGTCTCCGCTATCGGAGGCAAACCCAGAACTCCTTGACGAGCTTGATCGAAGTTTTCAGGTCCAGCTGGCGGAGGAAGAAGAGATCGAAGAGGTGGCCGCGCAGCAACGACAAAGAATCCGAAAGCAGAAGCCCATTGCTCCGGATGCCGAGACTGTCCTTCACAACAAACAGATTAAGGCTCAAGCAGAGGATCGGTCCAAGATTCTCCGCGCTCCATCTTTTCTCCCTCGGGACCCTCTTCTCCTGACGCTTATGAGCATGCAGAAGAACGGCGATTTCGTCACCAATGCCATGAATGATGGCCGCTCAATGCACTGGGCTTCTGAACTACAGGGTCTGCTATCTTTCGAAACGGTTATGAGATCTGGAGAGCGGAAGCGAAAGCGAGATAGCGGTATTGGTGGGTTGAGCGAGGACGAGCACAGTGAGAAGTCGCCGCGGCTGGAAGGTCCTGAGGACGCAGTCGAGGACGAGGCTGTTCATCTTGACGAGGCTCAACCATTAACACCAGCTCCTGATGACCTTCTGCTACAACCTATGAGCGAGGGAGGCCCTGCTTTGGAAGACGTCGTCCAAGGCGAAGATGACGAAGGCATCCACGGCGGCGACGACACGTTTGACGACACCACCATGCCTCTTGTACATCCCGCTGACAGTGGTCCAATCTCGCTCGGCACGAAGCATGCAGTTCATCTTCTGCGTGACCAACTTGGCGATGCTGGAGGAGCTCATCCTTCTTCACCAGCCAGGAAGTCAGTGCTTCTGCAGGATCTCGTTCCAGAAGGACGCACCAGCAAGGAAGATGCGACCAAAATGTTCTTCGAGGTGCTAGTCCTGGCAACCAAAGACGCAATCAAAGTCGACCAGGGCAATACGGCAATAGGTCTTCCTCTGCGGATCAGAGCAAAGAGAGGTCTGTGGGGTTCCTGGGCCGAGACCAGTCCTGGTGATGACCCAACCACAAACACAGCTTCTCAGCAAGTAGCTGCGGCGGCATAGGCAGTTGGTTATCGCACGAGTTGGATATGGTTAACGTCTCGAGTTTTGGGTATGCTGGCAACAACTGGGACCGCCCGAGGTGATATGGGCGGACTATGACTGTATTTCTAGCAGCCTGGGGGCGTGAGACGCGCAGATATGTTGTTGAACGGTCTGCTTGTTGGAAAGCAAGGCGGCTACAGTATCTTGGAAAAGCGAAGGCGCCACTAGTCGGCAGGCGTTCAATTACCACAGATACCCCCAGAGGCTGCAGGTAGGGCCGCTTTGGTCGATGACACAGCCCATAGCTTTTGAATGAAGTTTGTGCTTTCGCAAATGCCTCTTATACCTTCAATGGAGCGTAGGTACTTTTGCGAGCACATGGCGTCTGCCAGTGAGTGGCGTTCGCAACAGCTGTAGCTACGTCTTGGACCAGCATCCTCTCCCGCCCTTGGGCAAATTATGATCTGGACGTGTTCACGGCCAATATCTCGGCAGCTCTAACGTATCTCTGTCTTCATGGAAACTCTAGTGACAGCTCTGTCTTACATCGATGAGTTCACAGGAACGGCCTTTACCGACGCAAGATGTTCGTCGTCGGACGTATAGTACGATGCGGATATCAGGCAGATCAGCGCACCGAGTCCGTAGAACTACCAAACTCCTCCCTTGATCAGGTGTCTTTTACCCATGTGCCATCATCCATCAAGCCTTCGCGCTTGGGCCCTTCTCTCAACCACGTCTCAACAACTCCATTCTTGGGGTCCTCATCAGGTAGACCTCTCGACCTCCTCACCTCTAGAACTGCCTCGCGAACGCGTTTTGTACACTCTTTCCTTAACTCGAGGGCCTCTGGGTGGTTCGCCAGGTTTTCTGGCACAAGACCCAGGATTGCCTCGTCCCAACCCGACAGTCCTGCCTCTCTTGCATGGCGATCCGCCAGATCCCGCCACCGTTTGCGCAGATCGCCAAAGACAGCCTCAACATCCAGCTCCTTCCCAAACGCGACCGAGATCTTGTTGCCGATTCTAGGTATGAAGCGCGGAAAGGTGCGACTCTCGTGCATCACTTGATCCGTCCCTTCGATGAACATGGGCACCACATCAGGACATTCCGGTGGTTCGAGGATCAGGCGAGCCACACCCCATTTGAAGTAGCGCATTGTCTTGTCCGCCGCTTGGTGGATCATGCCTTCGGGGAAGATATGTACCCAGCTGTACGAATTGCTCGCATAGCGCGAAGGGGAGAGATACCACCTGACATCGTTCGGTTGCGATGGGTACGAAGGTGGAAGACTGATATCGGAGAAAGGGTCGACACAGTCCCACGGCCACTGCGGGGTTTTGTAGTCCTTGTGGAAGCTAGGATGATTGACTGGACATAATGCCTGCTTCGTCGCAGAGATTTTAGAGAGTAACCGCACGGCTTCGGTCATGGTGGCCTGGTAGGGGCCACCGAATGGGGAGTGTGCACTTCGATGAGTAGGCAGAGTTTGGCCCAGGGTGAAGAAGTGCGACGTGAAGGCATTTTTGAAGCAGATGTCATGACTGCCGAGACTCCAACGGTGGTTCATGTAGCCGTGAAAGGCGGCGAAGGAAAGAGGAAGGACGCCCCATATCAGTGGTTCGTCCATTACCGAGATGTGGTTGGAGACGGTAAGCAGACCGCGCCGGCGCGTTTTGTAGTCGGCGCGCGACTTGAGCAGGTCGAGGAAGCGTGGGAGTCCATGGACTTCCGTTCTGTTCAGCGCATAGATGAAGAAGCGCGAGAAAGCCGACACGGCAAGGATGGTCTGGTACGAGGCACTGCGCCAGAACAAGCTTGGGGCTTCGAGGTTTGGGTAGAGGTTGAGGTCATCGCGAAGGAGGCGCATTGGGTGCTGTAGAGGAGACGAACGCGTCGGAGCATAGACATGATCAAAAGGCTCTCGTAGGAGGTGAAAGCCCGTCGACAATTGAGGCTCAACAGTCTGACCGCGGTGGAGGCGTGCCGCAGTTGTTGGCTGTCAATAAATTTGCGGAGGAATCTTGGGAGAAACCCGGGGATCCACATGTTCCAGTCCGCAGTTCGTTGTCCGCAGTCTTCGTCCATCTGCACCTTGACTCGGCGTGAACCACATTCAAGCCATTGGCCTTCTCGTCACATCTGTGTCGACCATGTTCAGACCAACCGCCCCTCTGTCGGGAGGTTTACTATGGTAGGTCGCCAGGATCTCGAGCTATCCTTGGCCGGACGACGCTAATCCTTTGCGACTGCAGGAAAATCCCGTGGCGCATCTCGTCCATGCAAAAAGCGCGTCAACGAAAACGACTAAGAGCAGTCGATAAAGTCGTCGACACAGTCAGCATGGCTTTACAGAAGAACGGCTGCGTGACAGCGAAAGCCGTGGAGAGATGGTACCAGGAGATGCCTCGAGAGGAAGAGATGCTGCCAAAGGACAAATACACCATCTTTGATCGCAAGGAGAAGAAATACAGGAAGGGCATCCACAGTAAGGCGCATCACGTAATTGCTGCTTGGATCACGATTGACAAGGCCTCAGAACTGCCCAAATGGACGAGAGTTAGCCAGCGACTCAACCCACCAGGTTTCTAATCCCCGACCGAAAACTACATATACTACGCCCCGTCCCTGGTCGTAATCCTTCTGAACAACTCTCCTCGAAGCTTCATCACGCCCCGAGCTTGGGGTTCCGCAGGTGATGAGATTGCTGCCAGGAGGTGGCTATCCCCGGTTCCGGCAAAGAGGACATTGGTGCCGTGCTCAACAACAAGGACGGAAGCTCGGAGACCTTGTGGGAGCGCGATAGTCGGTAGAGAACCACTTCAAATACTTTTGCCAAAGCAAGAGCGGTATGATGAGACGGCTGCGCGATGAAGTTGAGGTTAGAGGCACGCTTAGTCTGCCTCCTGTCGTTCGCCAAAGCGCGGGAAGAGTGTGAAATCACCCCAGTATCACGCCGAAGGGGAAGCGTTCTGATGTTGTATCAAAGTCTAAGGGATCAAGGCAAGCATTGTAACATCAGTCAGCGGCATAAGGCAGGGTAATGGTACGGGACACTGGGCAGCTATGAGTCAATATCTTACCTAGTTAAAGCAGCCGGATTTGGGTCAAGAAGCAAAGTGACATCAGACTCCTCAGTCTCGATGTGTTGCCTTCGACACTGTGACTTCAAACATCCACATCTCACCTGTCCACTTCCCTCTACTTTCTCATTCCCTTCCTCCTCATACTTCTTCCTCCGCTCCAGTCGCTGCCGCGGACTTCATACATGCCCAAGAAGCACCAGCAGCGAGCGCTCCAGATCAAACCGCAGTCGAGCAGTCCCCATACTCTCTCATTGTCCAAGTCCCCCCGGCCTCAACATGAGGGGTCTTCGCAACGCTCGGTCAATGACCTAATCCGAGAGTCTCGCCGACTGCAGTTGAGAAGTGAGGCCCGCACTCCTCCCGTGCTTGACAATGCGCACTCTTTACACCCTTCGGTAAGAGCAGTTCTTGACCTGCCACCGCCACCCTCGCCAGTACCAAGGTACGCATCTGGTTCTCGCCCCGGCGGTTCTAGTTCTGGGCCGAGCCGCCTTCGCCGTATTCCTGGACCGCCTCCGCCGCGAAGCTGGCTCACAGATAGCATTCATGCTCCTCCCTCTGTGCGGTCTTCACATAGTCCCGCTGATGGCGAAAATCGTCGCATTCAGGTCCGCACGAGTAACCTTCCAGATGGAGCATTTCCACCACCGGGATCCCTGCAGCACCTTGTGCTGAAAAAGATTGCATCGGAGTGGGAGTGGCATGCCGAGAATGATCTGGAATACTTCAACTACTTGCCTGTCAGACTACGAGAGACTTTGCTCAGTTATATCGCCGTTTTTGGCGACCATGTGAGGAGTGACCCGTTGAGGATATTGCTCTTGCATGAGACAGAGATTGAAGAGAAGAACGAAGTCCGGCGCTTGGATCTAAGCAATGCAATCGGTCACTGGACTACATTCAGACAGCTGGAAAGGGATCTGGTGGCAAAGAACGCCGGTCCCGTTACAGGTTCGGTGGCATTTGTCCAAGCTCCCCCGATAGAGTATGCTCCAGAGAGCTGGGATGCTGAGAGCGACGGCGACGAGGTCTCGAATGCGACAATGATTCCTCCAGTACCCAAGACTGCCCCCAATTTCGTCAACCTAAAACATCTTTCTCTCGCCATTCCATCAGGTAGTGCAAAAGCCGCTTCCTGGTCATCTTTGCTTTCGCTTGCAACGGAATTGCGGACCCTGACCTCCCTTTCGCTGGCATACTGGTCTCAGCCTACCTTCACACCGAACGCCGCCTCTACGCGGGTAGTCATTCAGACCCCGGGTCCCGGCCCTGTCGTCTACGGCGGCTCAGACATATACATCTCGCATGATAACAACTGGCGAGAAGCGGCTGGCATCTTGCGCACCTTGAGTCGCTCCTTGTATTGTCTGAAGTGGCTGGATCTCACAGGCTGTGGAGATTGGTTTGCCGCTTTGCAGTGGGTTCCTTCACCTTCTTCCTCTCCATCGTCGTCGCCAACCAGCGGCTCGTTGTCTGTTCCTCATAGAGAATATCTTGCTCCTGAGTGGAATGGCGGCTGGCGAGGGCTAGAGGAATTGATCCTTGAGGTCGGATGGAGACCTGTCGCTCCGCCTGCGATCGAAGACTATCGGTTATTCACGTCCGAGACATCCAGCTGGAATGTTGAGAACGAGCGTCGGCTCTATCGATACAGGAAAGATCGAGAACGCTTTGCTGATATCCGGAGTACTGCGCAATCTGTGGCGCGGCACTTGCGTGCGGTTCGCAAGAACGCCGGAGGCAAGTGGATTGATGTTGAATTTGGGGAAGATCTAGAACCGCTGCTTGACTCGAAGTGGTAGAGATGAAGCTAATTCCACGCAAGAGTCAGAGTTCGCTTAACCTATCACTTGGTGAAGAAGTTTGTGATGCGCTGCGTCCCGGACTCGGTTTTCCTTGCTGGGCTGCTTTTGAGCGTCATATTCTTGTTGCTTGTCGCACTCTTTGGCTTCTTGCCTGCAACGGCTTTCGGAGGGGACCTCACGGGAGATGGCGGAGAGGAAATCTTTGCAACTTTCTTGGTTGGACTTTCTTCGGCCTCGTCCTCGTGTGTTCGCTTGTGTCCGTGCTTTTCCTCTACCGGGCTGGCTGTTGCAGGCAAGGGTGCCTTGTTTTCAGTCCCATTGTGCTCGACTGTCTGTGTGTCTTCCTCCGGCTCTTCTTCGACCTTGTCTTTGGGTTTCTTCGTGGGAGCATTCTTGAAGAAGTTTGCGATATTCTTCTTGTTCTCCTTGCTGTCGATCGGCACAATGAAGCTGGGCGAGTTGTTGCCCACTTTGCCTACAGCTTGGTCGACGGGATAGCATTCTAATTCTCCCTGGTACGGTTTCAGCAGAGCCTGGAGTTCCTTGGACCACTTGTTTCTCGTTGGATCCAACCAGAGCTTGACTTCTTCTGTACCTGGATCGAGAATCACCGGCATTCGATCGTGCAAGAACGATAGCTGCTTGTTCGAGTCCGTGGTGATGATCGTGTATGTGTACAATTTCTCCTCCGTATCCTCATACTTGACGCAATCCCACAGACCAGCAAAACACATCAACTGCCCGTCTTTCCTCTTGACGAAGTGTGGGATCTTCTCTTTGCCACCTGGCCCCTTCTTCAACCACTCGTAGAATCCCTGCGCGATCACCAGACACCGTTTCTTCTGCTTCATCGTATTCCACATGCCCTTGTTTTCGAGCAGAGAATCGTCGCGACAGTTTATTGTGCGCAGCATCGAGCCGTAGTCAGGGGCCCGTTTCGTCCAGAAAGGGATCAATCCCCACTTCATGACCTTGATCTGGTAGTTGTAGTGTTTCGGCTGGCTGGCTGCAGGCGCCGTTGACTCTTGAGCTCCATCGTGCTGCTGCCGCTGTTCCTCATTTTGTTCGTCTTGTGGTGCACTACTGCTGGGTTCAGACTCTTCTGTGTTTCTTACACCTTGATCTGGGACATCTGCTCGGTATACGAGGCCGTATGAACCCGGGGGGAAGTTGTACGTCTCCCGGGCTTCGTCGTCTTCTGGTGCTTCGTCAACGGGCATACCTTGCTGCTGAAGCTGGTAGCGGATGAAGGAGGCACGAATGCCCAATGCATATCGTCCACACATGATTACGATGAGCAAGCGGTGCGGTAGAGCACGACCGGTTGCTCTGCCATTATTGCCAGAGGCAAATACGAAGGAGATACGAAGCCCTGGCTGGGCGGCGCGGGATGGTGAAGCAGATGCATGACGTCGACGCGACCAGCGAAATCCGGGTCGAACTTACTTTTACTTTTCGCGTTTGTGCTGCGCTTTGCCTCTCGACAACATCACCTACCTTGTACGCTTTCTTGCCAATTCTGAGGATTCCGGAGGCTCATCCACATACTTCTTATCATGGCCACAAAGTCCGGTGTGCTCACAATGCAGCTTCTAGGCAGCCTCAAGCCTGCAAGAGCGAGCTCATCGAGAACTTTTGTCAATGGCTTTCACAGCCTTCCGAAGAATCGACCTCAGATTCGAGCTATGCCTACAGTCAACACCCGGTTTCAGACCCGGAATGCCAGAAGATACCCCCGCCCACCGAATCGACTCGAGCAAGCGGTCATCGACGCCCGGCTCAAGCATCCAATCCTCTTCCCGTTCATGCTCTTCGGCTCCACGGCGTCGGTGGTACTGCTCATAATCATGGCCTATGACCAATGGCGCAGAGAGAATAAAGGGACGTCGGCATATCCTCCCGCAGTTGAAGACCAGCTTCGGCTGGCCCTGCACTATACCCATATCTCCCCGGACCCAGAGACGGCATCGCAATACTTCTTGGGGGCGATCAAGAAGGCAGAAGAGGTAGGCATGGACCCCTACAGCAAGGAGACGGTGGGCATTCGAGTCCGTTTCTCTCAGATGCTCGAGGAGTTTGGACATGTCAAGGCGGCTATCGAGATCTTGGACGGCATCGCAAACGACCTGCAACAGAAGCTGGATGAACTCGATCAAGCGCTTTCTCTGAGGACTGATACGTCAATTCAATCTGGCCCTGAGTCTGCTAATCTGCGGGCGAATATGATCAAAGGCATCGTGAAGCTGAAGATCAAGATATCCTCTCTATATGAAAGCGACTATCTCCAGAATCCATCCATGGCTAAGCAGGTTTTGTCTGATGCGGTAGGCATGGTGGTCAAGGAGACGAAAAACCCCCAGCAAGGGCTGACCGACGACAATGGAGCGGGGTTGACAGCTGGTGAAATTGCTGCCATGCTGTCGCAAATGGGCGACCTATATGCCACATCGGGCGAGGAGGAAAACGCCGTGCAATTATACATGCTCACTTTGCAACCGCTTAGAGCATCATGCAATGGCACTAGATCCTGCAAGGAAGCCCAGGTTCTCAGCAACATCGCTTCCACCATGGACATGGCGTTGAAGAAGCCGAAGCCTCTCATCAACGGGAAGCCGGCGACGAAAGACTCCCTCGCCGCAGCCCGGCGGGCGGCATTGAGATGGGCAGATCAAGCGATCGCCACCGGTGATGCTGTCAAGCCTGAGGACAGAGATGAAATCTGCGCTGCAGCTTCTCTGTCTGCGAAGATGACACGAGCGGACCTGTTGGTCGACAATGGCGAGAAGGCGATGGCAAAAGAGGCATTCCTGAATTTGCTGCCGATCTTGAGGGAGCATAATCTCCTGCCGTTGATCGAGACAGCAGAGCAGGGATTGAAGAAGGCTAGCAGCTGAGCACCTATGATTCGACATGTTGACCGAAGCGACTGTGGTGACGCTTGCACAAAATTATCAAGCGAGAAGTCCATCATCAAGCGCAGTTAGTTACGTTCAGTAATGAGATATAGCCCACATCCGAGATCCACTCTCTCCGTTCATTTACGGTGCACGAGAAACAGCTTTCCTGGGTTGCCGGACTGTCATGCGCTACGGTACGCATTTTCGGGTATTGGACCGCTTTCTTCAGCTCATTTTCAAAGACGTCTCGTGCAAATAACGATCATTGGCCAGAATGAGGTGCAACCGCAGGCCAAAGTACAGTCGACGCAGGGAAAGTGCTCAACCTCGAACTCCAGCACGACCTTGCAAGACTAACGGAGATAAGTAGATATGAATCATCAACTCGAGATCACGAAATGGTGCTCTGGTCTGCTGTCGTGGTGGTCGGTCGCACTCGCGCGGCTGACCAATGACGCTTCAAACAGCGAAACGGGTCCAATGTTTCAACAACCGCCCAACATCCATTTTTAGGCAGATGGCCATCTGGGCCCACGTCTGCAATTCGATCCATGTCAGGAAATCTCCGACCATAGCTGAAGCACTGGCAGCAGTCCGTGTAACTATTCGTCCTCAGTCCGGGTCTTCTCCAGCTGTCAACCTCGCGGCAATCGCGCGCCATATCGATCGAATATGTGCACTCTGCTGCGCCCGTCAGATCATGCGTTGATGAAGCGCCGGGCAGATTATTGGCCATGGTTGAAACCATAGCTGCAGCTCGCCGTCGGCTGTGGCATATTCGCCATGGTAGACAAATACTCTGTATACCTACCACGTTACGCCCAGTGATTTCAAAGAGCCACATGCGCCTTCACTTCTGGGCGTACGATCTAAATCAGAATGCTTAACGGGTTTCGGGAATCGACGTCGCGTTATCTCGGTGGCAACATATTTGGCTTCTTACGTCGGCCGCTCAAAGTCGGTCGAACACAGTTTGTCCAAGATAAACATGGACTAGCAATCACTGTCGACGAGGTTCCTGCAAACTCGGAGGAGAGTCGGCTCGGAAAGCCTTCTGCGTCGATGAAGTCGACCTCTGGATGGCTCTCCGCAATCAGCCTACTTCTGAACGCTCTGTTGTTCCTTCTCCTAGGTCTTGCACTTCTTCTCGTGTGGCACTTCAATACTAGGAGGAATGGCTTCAGTCTGGTCACGGAAAACCACTACTCTTGGACCTACGGCCCTACAGCTATTCTCGTTTTCGTCGTTGCTATCTGGCGGCAGTTGGACTATCACTTCAAAGCTGCCGCCCCATGGATCGCGCTTCATCACGGCGACGCAGATGGCAACGACACTCTTCTCCTGGACTTGACCTCCCCCATGCAGCCCGTCAGTTTCTGGCTGGCTCTGAGGCGTCGCCATTTTGGTGTGCTTCTCACGATCGTTGGATTTGTTCTTCTGAAGATTATCACACTGGCGTCGACCGGTCTCCTGGTGGAAGATTTGACGGATTTTCCTGACCGAAGTGTCACCCTGAATCGCAATACAAAGTTCAACGGCTCCTTTTGGAACATCACGCAACCGTTCGGGAGCCAAGATGCTTCAATAGCATACGCGGCCTACGGTGTTCTTGCCCGCGGTGTCCTAGTGCAGGATCAGGGAACTACTGCCGACCTTGCCTATGAAAGGATCGATCTGCCTGAGGAACTTCGGAACCGTTCTCGACTTGTGGAAACGCAGATGAATGCTTTTATACCGAGTTTCAACTGTCAGCAGGCTACAGTCTCAATAAATCCCGGCCCGTACGGTACCAACAATGAACAGACCGGCGACACAATCGCAATAGTGTCTCCCCAATGTCAGCTCATGGGCGGTGCCCAGCCAGTTTTCGTCATCGATGCAAGTTTTCAGCTATGTCCAAAAACCCAATACAGAGGAAACATGGTACGGGTAAATTGTTCGACTACCCCTGAAGACGGGACGAATTGGCAACTTCTTACGCTAGCAAAGGTCGCTTACGACCAAGTTCTGAACGGATCAACCACAGAGTCGGCCTTGGCCGCCGATGATTCAAACGTTGATATCTTGTCTTGGCAAGTAGGAATTGAGCAAGTCACAAGCCTTTTGTGTCGACCCTCGTACACCATGGGCAAGGTTAACGTTTCCTATGATTTCAGCGAAAATCCGCCTATAATCACTGCAGGCACTCCTATCCCAACCAATGCAAGTCTCCCCGGCTTTGAAGATGGAGATCTGGCCTCTCGATTTACATCCTCGTTAGTTGCAGGTGCAAATATGTTTGGCGATCTCACTGCACAATCTGATTTGGAAGAGGATTTTCCAAACACGATGTTCAAGATTATGGCTGCGTCTATCTCCGACCAAGGTCGGTATGAAGCTCTCATGGGTGGGGCTACAATGCAAAGCGCTGCCGAAAGGACATTCCAGCAGTTTGCCATCCAGTTTGCAGACAAATACCTGTTGGAAAAGGACGCTTCAGAAATTGATGGAATTGCTATCTCGATCGCCAACAGGTTGAAAGTTGCCGCTCTGCCTTTCTGGGTCATGACCGCAGGCTTCGCTTGTATGACCGTGCTCGCACTTGGTGCCTTCATCTTACGACCCCGAATCGGGCTGCCTCCGGAGTATCAGACGATCTGCGGAATTGCTATGATTTTGAACCAGAGCCCGGCCTTCAACAGCCTCATTGGACGTCTCCGAGGCTTGAGAGAAAAGGAAGTCGCTCGCAAGCTCTCGAGTTACGCCTTTTCTGCTATCCCCGACAAAGAATCTCACGGCGCATCCCGCATCGTCGTCGAAGCATCCTTGCGTGGCGATATTCGTCCTTCGTCAGAACAAACTTCCAACGACGACCCTTCAGAGGAGGGCAAGGCAGTATGGTGGCATCCATTCCTCGCCCGCAAGCCTGTTGTTGTCTTGGTCCTGAGTCTACTCCTCTCTATGATTGGGGTTTTGGAACTCCTCCAGCATCGCTCAGATACCAACCAAGGGATATTAACTTTGCCTGGAGTAGATGATACAACCAAGGCAGTGTACACACGTCTGCTACCAGCATTGGTGATCCTCATCGTTGCGACGTCTGTGAATGCCATAGACTTCAACATTATGGTTCTAGCACCTTTCAGTGCGCTAAGATCGGGAGAGGTCTCTGCTAAAAGGAGCTTGGCCAGCTCCCTGGTAAACCAGCTTCCACCGGTAGGGATTCTCAAGGCCGCCAAGAATCGACACTACGCAGCATTCTGCTCGTCAACCGCTGCAATCGTTGGTAGTGTCCTGACGATTCTCGTATCCGGGCTTTACACTCCTGAAGCTTTCCCGGGCGTGGTGACTCAGCTCGGGCTCGCGACGAGCGATATGTTCAACACCCAATGGAACAATAGTGCCACCGATGATGGCACTGCAGCTCTTATCGTCAGCTTGATAGAGAGCTTGAATACCAGTTATCCCTCGTTCACATATGACGAGCTTGCTTTGCCATCACTAGCGAAACCGAATATTCCGGGAGCCACCGCTGGATTACTGTTGCAAACGACATATCCCGCTCTCCGAGCCTCATTGAACTGCACTGCTCAGGATGCCAGCTCATTCAACGTGAGCGTTCAATACAACTCCAGAATCGACACTACAAGTGTCACTGTCGATGCAAGCATGCCGCTGCCGCCAAACTGTCGTCGTGGAGGTCCGAGTGGAAACCTCAGCACGATAGACGTCACATACCGCGCCGGCTTCCAGACCAATTCGTCCTACTTTGGCAAAGTGCTTGACCTCCACGTCGGACCTTACGATGCGATCCAAGGGGACGCTTTCGGCGAAAGCGATCCGGGCGCCCAGCCCGACAATCCTCCTGGTTGTCCATCCTTGGCGTTCGTCTATGGATATGCTGACCTTGATCGCCCTGAACAAAATGCTATCACTGTTTTGATGTGTTATCAGGAGATGCAGACCGTCGAGACGGTGGCGACTTTCGATCTTGCCTCGATGTCTATCTCGACAACTGCTCCGCCATTCTCACAGCGACCTTTTCCGAACGAGAACACTGTCCAGCTCCTTCAGTCCGGACCTGGTGGAGAGACCGCATTTTCCTACCGTATCCAGCAGCACATGGACCAATCTCTCTCAGTGTTCAACCAAACACAATTCGCCTCTGCAAATCTGGCCGAAGCTCCTGTCGACAACTTTTTCCAGGCAGTCTTGTTCGGCAAGAAACCACTCCCGATCTCGACGCTCGTCGGCGAAGAGAACAAAGCTGTCATGCTCAAGGGCATCAACGCATTTTACAGGAGGTATATGGCACAAGCCATCTCGAGCAAGATGCGTGTCCCTGTCGACCCCAACGACCCAGCTGCAAATCAATCATATCCAGGCGCGGTCTACAATGTGTCACAGGTGGTTCGCCTCGTCCAGCACAACCGTGCCAAACTCGCGTTGCAGATATCCCTTGGCATTATGACTGTGTTGACAGCAGTGGCGTGTTATCTGACGAAGCAGGACAGGCTGGTGCCGCATAATCCGTGCACGGTCTTTGGAGTCGCGGCCTTGCTTGCGAACAGTAGGATGTGTAGTCCAGGGACATTCGACGCACTGAAACAAGAAGGTGAGAGTGTAAAGTACAGAATGGGATGGTGGGATGAAAATCAGGGTGTTGGATATCCATCCGTGCGTGATGAGGCGTCAGGGGTCCGGAAGAGGTACGGCATCGATGTTGTCAGAGATATTGGCTAATGAACTTGTTTTGCCCTGCATCTGGGTGTGCAGTTGTTGACATGATGATATCCAGATATTTTGTACTGTCTGAAGAGGATCTAATGTTGCGACCGCTATGTTTGATAGATCAGGTTGCTCATATGCATTTCGTAACATTTCGTGATCTTTCCGATTCCTTTGCAAGAAGCCAAATACCTTTAGCATTTCCACTCTATCTATGAGCCTGAAGTCTCTGTTTTGCCCAAAAATCGTTTCCAAAGAATCCATTGTACAACGAGCCAACATCGTTTCCAGAAATGGTCCCACCCAAGAATGCGTGACAAGTGCCACTTTGCACCGTCCAAACGCTCATACGAATACGATAGACGATCCACTCTTATAGTCTTACGAGTATGCGGCGCCGACTGGGCTTGATATCGAATTGCCTTTGACAAGAATGCCATCCGCGCACATGAAGTAGGCATATCTCTCGACAGCGTCAGTTGAGTCGAGGAAGGCAGTTGCCTCTGTGATGAAGTTGGCAACATCCGAGTCCGAACCGCTGGCGCCAAACTCAGTAAGCCACACCTTGCCAATACCGTTCTGCTGGGCAGTGGCAATAACGTCGTTGACGTGATTCTTGAAGTAGTCCAAGTTGCTGGCCGAGTCGTACCAATGGAAGGCAACGAAGTCGACTTTGCATTGGCCCGCGCAAGCCTTGAAGAAAGCGTTGAGCCAGTCAATGCCCATGAGCGGGTTAGTGCCAGCACCATTGGTGACAGCTGGAGATCCGATCGAGACTTGACCGGCGAGAGGATTCATGTTCTCAATGTGCAACTTGGCTGCAGTGGCGGGATCAACGTTGGCTTGGGAGTTGAGATCCGGCTCGTTCAGAGACAAGGCGTGCTTAGAACCACTGGCAATAGCCGATGCCGCCGCATTTGCCCATCCAGATACAGAGTTTGGACCCCAGAACATAGGAACATACTCGGCCCCAGAGACGATTGAACCATCTGGTGACGCACCCCAATTGTATGCCCAGCTGATACCCTTGCCAGCGAAGGCGTTGGTCAGAGAGGCGGTGTTGTAGGAAAGACCCTTCTTGCCGCTAGTCGACCCACCGGTGCTTGGGGAAGAGCTAGGAGTTGAGGATGGTGATACAGAAGAGGCACTAGGAGCCGCGCTGGAGGATGGAGCACTGCTGGGGATGGTTGCGAAGGTAGTCGGGACGACTGAAGGTGCACCGCCGCCATAAGATGGCAAAGCCGCAGAAGAGCTGCTGTCAAAGACTGGGACTGAGCTCTGTTGGCCAGGATGGGGGAAGAACTCCCCGGCAGTGGGAGCACCGGCGGAGATGCTACCTGAGGTAGAAGGAAGGCTACCAGCACCACTGGTCGTCATAGAGGACGCGCTCTCCGGAGCGGGGAAGAACTCGCCTGGACCGCCGGTTGGGGCGAGAACGGATGTTGAGCTTGAAGCAGCATCGGTGGGTCCAGCAGCTAGCGAGGTGGGACTAGAAGCGCCATAGAATCCGCCGGCACCACCAGTGGGAGCAACTTCTGAGGCTGAATCTCCTGAATTGGCTGTGACGGTGATGTACTGGATGGATGTAGAGGTGATAGTCGACGTCAAGACAGAGCATGAACCTTCGGCTGAGCCTGGGACAGGGGCCGGGGCAGGAGCCGGGACTGGTGCCGGCGAGGCCGCTGGAGAGTCTGCCGCTGGTGCAACCTCGGTGTTGGACGGGATGGCAATTGCGGCGGGCACACTTGAGACGTCCTTGCCAGTATCTGGGGAAGAGGACTCGGCAGGGACAGGGACGACTGTGACTGTCATAGCGCCGGTAGCTGTGGGTAGAACCGAGGTAGCTTCGACAGATGACGGTGACTCAATAGGGGAGCCGCCAAAGTCTGTGCCATTGTGTGGTGCCGTGCCATTGGTGATGGGATAGGCCCCACCGGTAGGCATTGCCAAACCGTTACCGGTACCGGTGCCATGGTGGAAGCGATTGTGTCTCTTGTGGTTAGGGTGAGCCAAAACGGATGTGGCGAGACCAACGACGAAAAGGAGTTTGGCAACCATGGTGAGATGGGTTGTTGATGGGGATAGACTCTGACAATTGCTTCTTGCAGAAAGGGGTAGCTGTATATGGGATGTATAAGCCCGCCTGGGGTTATCGGTATCAGGCTTCAATCAATGAAGGACCTGGTTGGCTCAAAGAGTGACCTGGAGCGAAGCTCTGCTCTTTGCGAATGAGAGGACGAAGGACTAGCCTTGTTGAAGGAAAGACGAAGTGCAGTGTGTCGCACAAACGTGTCAGCGAGCTCAGCAAGAAGGAGGAAAGCTGGTGGAAACAGAAAAGAAGGGGATGCAAATGAAACGACAAGAACCTCAGAGTTATACCTCTGCCAGCAGAGCCGGTGGATGGAGAAGCTCCTTCGAGGGGCAAAGAGCACGAGTTGTGATCAGGATAGCAGAACGGGTTGGCACGTTTCATCGTGGTCGTTTGTGTGATGGTGATCCTGGTCGATATCTGTCCAGGTCGGGCTCTGTCTCTGTAAAAAGGCCGTCATTTCAAGGCCACCACAGACCAAAGGCTCGCCAACAGCAGGTATACCGTGTAATGGTAGCGTTCTCTTACCGGTTCCTGACCGGACCTGGGCAAACTTGGCCATCCTTGGTGCTGGCTCGGGCTGAGACTGGTTCAGGATGCCAAAAAGGAGACAGTGGAGTGATAGGCGAGGGTTGCCCCCGGTCCGACTGTGGATTCGCAACGAGGCTACCGTTGCAGGGCCTTGTGCACCCGAAGCCAGTCAGCATCCAGAGTGGCAAAGACTGGGGTTTGAAACGGCCAACTAGGGGCGGCAATGCAGGGGAAAGTCCACAACAGCAGTCCGAAGGGCCAGCGATGCCGTTGATTCTCGATAAGCGTTGGCTTGGCCACGCTACTGTCAAGGAAACACGCCCGACTGTGCGTGCCTTGCAGAATTCAGAGCCAAGTTCCAGAGAGTCGGAGATTCTGCCATCTGGGTGAGAATCCTTCGGAAGAGAGTTTCGGGCCGATAGTATACAATTGATGCGTCCGGCAAGCATCTTTTGCTGTGCGTGGTGTCGGCATTGTGAAGCTGAAGAGTGCAGAAAGAAGAGCCATGGAAACAGCTTCAGCCTGCAGGCGACCTGGAGGCTTGACTTGTCTCGCTCTTTCCCCACCACAACGACACGTCACCTGCAGCCACCTTGAAGCAGCCTGTGTAAGTTTGTCAGGAGCCGTTGAGGAGCAAGTGAGCAGCAGGTCAAATGCGGGTCAGGAGGCAGCGTGGATGCAATTCCTAGGATTTGTATCTCATCCTCGCCATCTCCACCGAATCACTTCCTAGCCACCAAGCCACCATCTCGTCGCCGTCGCCTTGAAACAGGACTCCGGCAATCCGCAGTGTGTCATAAATTTTATCCCAGAACGGAGTCCACGGACATCCAAACGCTTACGTAGCGAGATCAAGGATATTCACAGTACGGAGTATGCTTGAGAAGTTGATTCTCGTGGTCATCTTCCAGATCAAACTAGCACCGTCAGATAATTCCGCATGTCCGATTCACGAATGTCATGCAGAAGCGAAAGCATGGATTCGGCGGACGAGGTTCTTTCTGAACCCAGCTTCAAGAGGCATAAATGCATATGCTGGTCTAACTAGGACTTCCTGTCGCGGCCTCGCATCACCGCCATCACATCATTGACATTGTCTTTGTCACCCTTGCGTTTCTTCGGCCCACGTTTTCGTCCACTCTTCTTCGATGACCCTTCACCATCCTCCCACACAGACCCATCTTCATCCTCGTCATCTCCGAATCGGCTCTCCCCGAAACCAAGGTCCAGGTCCGCAGCATCTGCCCGGTTCTGTTCTTTGAGCCGCTCCAGCAATTGCTGCTGCTTGGCCACTCGGGTGGGATCTGAGTCAAGGGCTTGATTACTGCCGGAGTCGTCGTGCCTCTTCAGGCCCGCTGCCCGTTTGAGGGCAGAAAGGAGCGTGGGGTCTTTCAAGATCGGATTGGTGCGGTCCTCAGCCTCCCCTTCTTGACCGCTTGTCGCAAAGTAATTTCGTGGCTTGCTAGTCGTCGACGCGGTGTCCTTCTCCGCCCTTGCTGCTGGTTTCGACTTGTCGTGGTCCTCGTCCTCGGAATCACTATTGATTCCAGCAAGGGGGTTGTAATCAGAGACTCCCTGGAAGATGTCGTCGTCTTCATCTTCGGCTTCGGCTTGGGTCGAGAGCACTTGTTGCTTCGCGACAAATTCAGCCGGCACTTCCATTCCAAGAGGTTGTTTCTGTGCGCTGTCCGGAGTGTCCTCCTCCACGTCTATCCATCTAGTTTTTCTCTTCGTCGTGCCGTCCTTGTTCGTAATGAGCAAGACTTCCCGACGCCGCCCATTGACCACCTCGGTGAATTTCCTCTTGTTCGGTTTGTCCGAGGTCACCTTTTTGAAGCGGTTACCAAGCACTGGCTCGGGAGGAACGCCCTGTTGCTTTTGTGCTCGACTCTCCTTCAGCCGCCGCAAAATCTCATCGCGCGTCATGGGCTGGTCCTCCTCCATGCCGGCATCGTCTTGCTGCTTTCCTAAGCTGTGATCCACGGCCTGAACCTCCTTCTCAAGCAGATGATCGAGCTCTTCGTCAACATCCACCTTGGCTTTCTCTTCGTTCTCCTCTGGTTGCGGAGCGCTATTCAGATCATCTCCACGTCGAACCCTGTCCAGCAATTTCCAGTCCAGACCTTTGACTAAATGAGTGCTGCTGAGATCTCCTCCAATGCCAATCTCGCTCTTGAGGTGCTCAAACGTAGCTTCATCAATCTGTTGTAGTTTGTACATCTCCTCCAGAGCCTTCAATCGCTTCTGTTTGTCATCCGTTGTCTCGGCATCGTCTGCACCCTCCCTCCGAGCAAGCGTGCGATCCTCGTAGCCCGAACCCAGTTTCGTGCCTTTGGGTGCGCTCGATTTGAACTTCTTCTTCGGCGGTTGCCCATCGTGCTCCTTCCGGTAGTCTGCGACCTGCTGTGCGAACATTCTGGAGGCGCTGTGGCCGGCTATCGAGCGAGGTGTCATGGGAATTGATGCGCGGCTTCTGGAACCAAGTGCGGGCTTCTTGAAGCCTGGCGGGGAGGCCGCCGCACCTTGCGCGCTTGCATTTTCGTTGCTTTGTAGGAGTGTTCGGAACTGAGAGTTGTCCATTTTGGACCTGAGTCAGTTTATCACTCGAAGGGGACCGTAAAGACAGTCATGGGCTCTTTGGCTGCGCAGACGTGAAACGTGACGCGGAGTGTCGGCGACTTTTCGCTTAGGGCCGAGGTGCCTCTATCAATGGCAAACAACTTTGTCTCCGTCAATCAGTTTTGAATTCGGTCTCACAGCTTGTATGGCATCAGAAACACTGTTCACACCTAGAGCAATCGCGATGGGAAAGAAAAGAAAGCGAGTCGAGCGGGTAGAGGCAACAATTGAGCCTGCTCCCAAAAAGCAGAATTCCTCGACCGATCTGCCGCCCGGAGTACATCATTATCAGTCGATCGAAGAGGTTCCATGGGACATCCAAAAGTAAGAACTCGCGTCCCCAATACTCGGGTGCGCTAATACATGATAGATACTGGAATCAAGGATATTCGATCTTTTCCAAATACGATGATGGGATCTGGATGACCGACGACTCGTGGTACGAAGTTACGCACGAGTCCGTCGCTAAGTACGTCTTCGTCAACTTCCAGACTCTAGCATGTGCTTTCTGACCCCCTCAAGCACGATTGCACAGCATGTGGCAGAAGCTGTACCACCAGGCAGACCGATCATCTTCGATGTAATGTGTGGAGTGGGTGGAAACACCATCGCTTTTGCACTCTCCGGAAAGTGGAAGCGAGTGTATGCCATTGAGAAAGATGAAGCGACCCTCAGATGCGCCCAGCACAATGCAGAGATCTACGGCGTTGCTGATCGGATTACCTGGTTGAAAGGCGACTGCTTGAAGCTTCTCGGGCTCGATGGCGGCGAAATGGACGAGCAGGCGAGAAGTTTCAATACTCTGGCAAGCAAGCTGGGCGTTATTTTTGCCAGTCCGCCCTGGGGAGGTCAGCTGCCTCGATATCGACTGAGAATTTCGCTGACATGTTGAGATAGGTCCTGGCTATCGAGACGCGGAAGTCTTTGATCTCGAATTAATGCAACCCTATTCGTTCAGCTACCTGTACGAGGCTTTCAAGAAGCTATCGCCGAGTGTAGCCCTCTACTTGCCGAGAACAAGCGATCTGAGACAAATCGCAAAGCTGGTTGGCGAGGACAAGAAGACTCAGATTGTACATTATTGCACTAGGGGAAGCAGCCGCGCCTTATGTGCGTATTTGGGAGACTGGAGTCCGCTCAAGCTGGGAAATCTCTGATGACGGGTTGTTCACCTGTCTATTTGCTATAGCGTTGGGCTTATGATACCCTGTTAATGAATGGAATGACATGACCAGAGATTTTATTTAAAGCGAGAGTACCATTTCCGGCCCCCAGCGGCAAGGCTGCACAAGGCTGTGCCGCGTGTCATGCCGGTCCCGAATTGCACTAAAGCGCGAGTCAAGCGCCTGCGATTGCTGCCTCCTCCGAATTTGAACCTGATCTGTATCTGGCAACTTTCCTCCCGGCACGATTACACAAGCGCAACACTTCGTTGTTGAACGCGTTAGACATCACCAAACCTTGACCGGATGACGCGAATTCCCAAGATCACTGCCAGGGTCTGATTGCGATGCGTGGTCAGAGTGATCAACAACTCAGTCCTGCGGGGTGATCGCAGGCGACCTTTTACCTCCACCTTACTCTTCCTTCAAAGACCGCCGCCATGGCTACCGACATCTACCAGCAGGCTAATGGCCTCGACGATCTCTTCGATAACGACGATGAGGACATGAGAGAACTGGCAGATATGGCGGACATGGCGGATATGGCGGAGTTGGCAGACGCGACAGCTAACACACCTTTTGACCAAAGTTTCAACGTCCCCGCCGATGGCAACGATGAGTTGAGTGCGCTATTAAACGAAGGCGGTGCGGAAGGGTTTAACCTAGACGAGCTGAATGAAAGAGAACTGGAACAAGGGGAAAAGGCGGATGATGCGGTCGACTACGAAGACATCGGTGATGATGAGTTGCTACCGGACGAAGAACCTGCCCAAGACCCTCGAGTAGACATACCGACTGACTTGCTGCCTGGTATCGGAGAGAGCGCCCTCGATGGTCTCGATGACGACGATGATCTCTTCGGCCCTTCCAGTCCCATCCTGACCAGCGCTCCTCCGCCCGTGACCGCTGCTTCAAAGCCACCTGATAAACCACTGAGAGATGGAGATCAAGAGTCAGATCTCGCTTCGGACCACGGGGAGGATGTCACACAAGATCTCTCTATGCTCGAGCCGGATCTGGACGAGATAGAAGATGCCCAGTATAGGATTCAATTGGCACTGTTCGCACAATCAGGAAAGGGCTTCGCTCCCACGACTGCGCAGGAGAACATCGACGAGTGGCTGAAGCTCGAATTTCCTGACTTCAGGCGCGACGAGGCACCCTACTTCAACAAACTCTTCCCCCCGAGACCGTTCAAATGGCAGGGCAAAACGCCCCTGAAGCCTCCGAGACAAGTCCGGCCCACCAAAGTCAACCTAGAAATTGAGCAAGATCAGAAGGTGGCCTTCAACTCAATAGTGCCAATTTCTGCACCAGAAGTGGCAACTGACTTTGTGAGAACTCGGGAGCATGCGGCTGTCCAGGAAGTGGAGGAGTCTTCGGACGAGTCCGATCCAGACGAACCCCTACCGAATGGTCTCTCCACGCAAGACCTGGAGTTTATGTGCACGGACTTTGATACCTTGTCTCATCTCGCGCTCTCGGAAGACGAAGTGGTTGAGATCAGACCACGGATCGTCGAAGCCGATGAAGATATGTTTGATTTCGACGAGTTCAACGACTTCGAACAGCCTCGTAAGAAGCGCCGACTCGGCCTAGATCCTCAAGACATTGTCACGATTCATCAGATCGACGTACCGTCACTTGACGACCCTGAGAAACTTACACAGAGACTCGCTGCCAAGGTTATCCTGGATTTGAATGATACGGGTCTGCTGGTCGAAGAAGTTGATCTTGAAGCCGCTCGGGCCAAGGCTCGTCCAGGCGACAAGACGACTACTGTCAAGACACTGAAGGACCGCCTGCAACAGCGCTTCAAGACTTCGAACGATGCTGAATATGACCTTCTTAAGCAGAATCATCAACACAAAGTTCGAGGCCAGCTCACCAATTTGACCATCGAGCACTCGCTGCCTGCCATCCGTCTCCAGTACCCATATTTCCAGGTGCGTCTGTCGTTGCAAGAACTGCGCAATTTTCACCGCAAAAGAATGCATTTCAGACACCCGATTACATTCCGACAACCCGTCAAAATCAAGAGGAAGCACCAAAAGAACCGATCGGCGAAGGAACTCTATCCAACGACGAAAGAAATCTCCTTAGCTGATAACTCCTCGACGATACTGCTCGAATACTCAGAAGAACACCCTCTGATGATGTCCCAAGCTGGGATGGGCAACAAGATCATCAACTACTATCGCAAGAAGTCGAAAGATGACAATTTCCGGCCCAAGCATGACATCGGCGAGACGTCAGTGTTGTTACCCGAGGACAAGTCCCCATTCCACATCTTCGGCCACATTGATCCGGGCGAGACCATGACTGCACTCTATAATTCAATGTACAGGGCACCAATTTTTTCTCAAGACCCCAACCCCACAGACTTCTTGGTCATCAGAGAGAGCACCGGCGTACACGGTCAAACTCACTACTTGCGTAACCTGGAGAATGTTTACGTGGTGGGGCAGGAACTGCCTTCAGTCACCATTCCCGGGACACACTCTCGCATGGTGACCACCGCCGCCAAGAATCGTCTCAAAGCCATCTCGTACCGTATCGCCCGCAAGAAGAAGAGCCAACGAATCCGCGTGGAGGAGGTGACCAAGCATTTCCCAGATACTACAGACATGCAGAACCGGCAGAAAATGAAAGAGTTCATGGTCTTCAACAAAGAACACAAGGAGTGGGAGATGCGGCCGGGTGATAAAATACCCACCGAAGATCAAATCCAAGCCTTGATCCGACCAGAGGACATTTGTCTGCTGGAGTCAATGCAAGTTGGTGCCCAATACCTCCAAGATGCTGGCTACGCCGACGTCGATGACGAAGATGATACCAAAGAGAATGAGGCCGACAGTATCGAGCAACAACTTGCGCCGTGGAGAACGACGAAAAACTTCATGCAGGCCACCCAAGGCAAAGCTATGCTGAAGTTGTTCGGTGAAGGCGATCCATCAGGCCGTGGAGAGGCGTTCTCATTCATCAAGACCAGTATGAAGGGTGGATTCAGGCCGATCGGCGGCTCTGCTATGGATGCCATCGCTCTGAAGAAGGAACTGGGCGGGCACAGCTACAACGTTGCCCGCCAGCAGAAATCATACGAAGAGTCCATCCGTGGGATTTGGGAGAAGCAAAAGGCCAGCCTTGGATCCAAGATTGAGCCGTCGGATCTGGATATGGATGGCGATGTCGACGCACAAGAAGACAAGCATGCCAATGGTCGATCAAACATCAGAGCTACTTCAGTTTCCGGAACGCAGACACCGTCCATGTCGCGGCGCGGTCGTGACGATGAGACGGCCACGTCGTTCAGCAGACGCAGCGTGGGTAGTCAGACCCAGAAAGTGCTGCGGATTGTTCGTCAAGTCAAGACGAAGGATGGTGAAACGGTCGAGCAAGAGTACATTGAGACTGACCCTGCCGTCATCAAGAAGTACATGAAGATCAAGGAGGCGGAAGAGATTGAAAATACAAGGTTTGCTCGCGCCCATATGGTTTCAATCGAATGCTTACATTACACTAGTATCATGGACATCGCGCCGACAGGTGACGCTGAGCAGGATGCTCGTAATCGGAAACGGCAAGAAGAACTCCTACCACGACAGCAGCTCGTACGTCTGCTAACACTTCGGCAGAATCGAAGAAGCCCTCGCGCAACTCGAGAAGAACAAGGCCCGCCGCCAAAAGCGAAACAAGAACAAAGAAGCCGCCCTGGGAGGAGCCACTTCCCCAGGTGGCACCGCGATGTCTCCCGACGCCGATGGCTCCTTCACTGGCGGTGGAAAGAATACACAACCCACCCAGAGGAAGTGTGCAAACTGTGGCCAGGTGGGACATATCAAGACCAACAAAAAGTCAGTCAAGTCCAATGCATTATGCAAACATTGTGATCTCCCCTTTGACCGCAAGGTCGGATCGCTGTTGATACAGACGCCTGATTTCTCGAGTCGATAAGGCGCCATCTGCCCTTCATCCCATGGCTCGAGAAGTATGGCGCAAACTCGACATCATTTCTGGTCGAGGAGCCCCTTGTATTTTGTCTGATTACTGTCCGACTCGAGGACAAGTGTCCGAGTGACCACTGCTTGCTTCTCCATGCGAGCACATCCCGTGGCTCGTTGTGCAGAAGCAATGATGGTACAAAGAACGATCGCCCCCATCGAAGTCCGTCCGCTCATTGCAACCTCCCAATATCCTACCGCCATGCCTAGCATCCTTTGTGCTCCTGAAGTTAATGGACCAGATTGCTGACAATATCTCTTGAAGATTATGTCCTCTCCTCAACGGGACAATCAAGCAGGAGGACGCGTTCAACAACGCTGCCTTTATGAACGCGCCTCCGGGGCATTGAGAGAAACAGACCCTGTTTGTTTCTGGCACGAGTTTGGGCGGCAGGGCGGCATGTTCTCAGGACTCGAGGCGAGTGCTACTGTGACTGGGGACCGGTCTTTTGGCATCGGCATCGGCATCGGCATCAACATCAGCATCAGCGGAGAATTTCATCGCATCATGCATACATTGGGCGGGACACATTTGTTGCATAGCGTGGTCTCACGGGAGCAAAAAGCAGAGGCAGAGGCAGAAGCTAGCCGGCTAGCTAGCTACTGTAGCTACCTAGTTACTGTGGCCGTCTTTCAAGCCCGACAGAAGGCACGGCACGGCAACGGCAACAGCAACAGCGATCGTGCCTCGTGCCACATGCCACCCGTACTAATATCATCATTCACATCAACATCTTGGGATGAACATGGTCCACCTGCTTACGGTGCAGTCTCTTTCTCTAGCCTTGCTAGTTGCAGGGATGAGAGTAGAGCTAGTGATCGGAAATATATCTCCCTTGTCTTCACTACTGTACGTGGCCGGAATACACAGACTCCTTGAATAATCATTATGGTTTCATTAGACCTCGTCACGGATTTCTGTCCCGTTTCCTACCTACCTACCTAGGCCATCCCACGCCAAGTTTAATCTTTGTCCTGTACAACACAATACAAATATAAGTACATTCTCGAGGGAGTTCAAAACCCCAGGCTCAATTCCAAGCTGCTCTTTGAATCCCTTCACTGCCTCTTCGGTCCTTGTTCGGGGACCATGAGACAGCCGGGCAGTCGCCGTATCCGAGCGAGTATGGTACGATATCGATTATAACGCTCGAGGGTCAGAGGTCAGCAGAGGAGAATTGAGTCCATATTCTGTTCTACGGCGACAGCGACAGCGACAGTCGTATCCGCGCCCAACGCCGCGGTCGTGAAATCTCTGGTCTCTGGCCACTACAGCCAGTTCCATTCCGGCGCATCCCTCCTGCAGGAGTGCCGGGTGCTCGCTTTCAGTGGCCCGTCGAGACCTTTCATTTCAAGGTAGGCCGCCGACCTGGACGTTTTGGGCGGGCTTGGCTGGGTTGACTGTCCTCAATTCATGGCTCACTTTATGGGAGGAATGATGCGCGCCTTCCCCGTAGTCGTGCGCGACCTTCTGTAACCATGTTTGGGGCCGGTTCTGTCAGACGGAGGCACTGAGGTTCGGCCGGCTGTGTGAGCGCCGATTGGTTCGGAGAGTCAAAGGTTGCCAAATTTGGCCCTGTCCTTGCTGGCCGACACACAAAGTCGGGCGAATTCTGGGCATGGCCATTGCGATGCGATATAATGTATCGTGTTCAGACCTCCCTGAAGCTTCCTTGGACAGGCTTTCTTCCTACCTGCAGGAAACTTGGAGGTCGGATGTCACGTGGCGATGCTTCTGATGGTGGATATAGTGCTTGCGGTTGGGCTGTTGGGCCAGGATTATACGGCATGGGCATGCTGAGTCTGTTGGACTCCGACATGTAGTCTTGCTGTGATGGCTCGTACCGTGTGCTGCTTGGAGCGTAAGAGTCTTGGTAGCTGGGTTGGCGCTGCGGTAGGTGCTGTTGTTGACCGTGATTATAAGCGTTAGGGCCCGGCATGGCTGCGCCGGCGCCGCCAAACTGACTGCCGGCAAGGGACGGAGCACTGGAGTTCGAACGATAAGTGGGAGGTGGGCTCAGAGGGACGGCCTGGAAGCCGTGAGTTTCGTTATGGCTGAGTAATCTTTGGTCGCCCAGGTCGGAGTTGTAAGCGTGGTTCATGCCCGAGTCGTTGTGTAAGTATTCTGACTGGGTCGGGTTCGGTGAGACCGCAGGGTTGGGGACGCTGTTGTAGCCCCCTCTCATCCTTTGCGGCTGCGAGTCTAGCCTGCCCATCTCGAGGTCACCGTTCTTAGCCTCGGGCGGTGCACTGGTGTCCTCGACTCGCCTCTTCACAGCGGTATCCCAGCTTGGCATGTGCGGGAGACTGTCTTCGTTGACCATTCTCTTGCTACTCGGGTCGTCAAAGGTCGCAAACTGTGGGGCGCTGGGATTGCCAACGCCACCATAGACCATCGGGCTCGGGGCTGGCTGGTATCCCTGGTAGGGAGTAGGAGGCATGCGACTATAGTCGTCTGTGTATTTCGAAGGACGGTCCCGACTTCGACCCCCTCCCTTACAGCAACCTCCGCAGCAGCTTCCGCAGCAGGTAAAGCAGCTCACACAACAGGAACACAGCTCAACGCCGCAGCAAATGCATCGAGCAACGCAGAAGAGGACGGAGAACAGGATTAGACAACCGACGATGATTGCGACAATGACAGGCCATCTTGAGACAGTCAGAGCATTTCCCATGCAGTCGGGTATTTCGCCACATACTTGCAGTAGTCCTTGTCCATGCACTTGTCCCAGCTAGATAATGTGTCTTTGGCGTCGGACACCACGTCACGCCTGTAGAGATAGGATGCCATGCTGAGCGGTGGAAAGGTGGAATATCGTCGGCGGTGAGCGAGGGTCGCCAATGTCCAGGTGTACGTATCCGAGTGCAAAGACGTTCAACGGTGAATTCTAAAACGTATTGTTCGCGAGTCCCCTAGACCAGCTGGTGGACAGTGCTGTGGCGATGAATGAATGCAATTACCGACAACGTGACGTGACCACAGGACGTGGTGCTACAGGGTCGATTGAGCGTGAGGGCAATGCGCATGTAATTAGAGAAAGACGTGTGAAGGAAAGGACCGAACGACAAAGAATGAGACTCGCCGATGTCCTGTACGGAGAGTGCTATGAAAAGAACCTGAAGTGAGCATGAGGGACGAGGCACGTCTAACCAGGAGGCGGAGCAAGGCCACGGGGAGTTAAGGGCTGGGGGGGCCGGTGCCTATAAGGCCAATCACACCTCTCGGGCGGCGCTGTGGCGGATACTTGCATGCGATCGGACTCCTGAGATGCATCTCCAGGCCAGCTGAAACACGCCGCCACCCATCCGAACCAGCCACCAAACAGGGATCCATATCCGCGGCGGGAGCTGCCCAAATACGTACGAGGTACGAGTATCCTCCGTCTGGCTGTTCGCATGGCTTGCATGGAGCTACTTGAGGTATTTCCCAATGCTTCCATTCTGTCATGTCGCCTGGAAGAGTTTGAGCCTGGCTCGGTAGGGCAGTTTGGAATGAGCAGAGCGAGAAAGTAACAAACATTCGAGATAGGAATACGCTGGGTTGCGGTTGTGTTGCAGTGCTAATTACTTTCATACTCATGGCAATAAATATATTCATGCGGCTTTTCCTTGCGCCATGTTTCCAAAGCCTGACCAAATCTACGGTCACCGTCGTTATCGTACAACCGTCCCAACCCTGCACCCACCAACTCGAACATTCGACCGAATCTCTTTATCGCATCAGCTGACTCCCAGTCACGACAGTGGACATATTTCTATCTCCCTGCAATTGATCCTAATCATTTCTTCGCTGGAGGAGGACCTTCTGGCGCTGAATAAACTGGCGAGCCACCACCAGCGTAGGTATTTTGCGGTGGTTGCATCTCGTGGTCGGTCTGTCTTCCACCGAAGTATCCTTGGTTTTGCCCGTAGTAGCCTCCCGCATTCTGTTGGTTGTATGCCGGAGGGGGTTGATAGGATTGTTGCGTCTGTTGGTAGTTCGGGTTGTATTGAGGAGCGTTGTGGCCGAAAGGAGTTCGTCCAGCCCAACCCGTGCCGTACAATGGCTGTCTACCAAGGCGGCGTCGTCGGCGAGAGCTGAAGAAGCTGCGTTCCGAGTCAGTGTCACGCGGTCTCTTGCAGGTGTCGCAAAACTCACCTGAAGAGGAAGAAGATGAGGAATGCGCCGAAGATGATTATGCCAAGGGCAACCCATCTACCCCAATCGTACCAGGCACTGTTACACCGATAGGCGCGGTTACCATCGTAGCATCTGGCCATAGCGAAGAAAGAATGTTAGTAGGAATGATCTAACTTGGTGTGACTTGGACTGGGAGGTGGAAGGGTGACGTGTAGAATATAAATGATTCGGGGGAACTGACACGTCGCCGCCGTAGTATTGTCTTGCGAAAAGCGTGGGACTCATAACTGCTCGGTGTGGTGTTGCGTATTCAGCAGCCACGCCTCAAAGTGTGAGAGGATGACGGTGATGTCAATACGCTGGAGGTGCCTTCCCTTGGGTCTCTCTCGCCGCGGTGGTTGGCCGATGAGCCTCAGGCGCAATCGAGTGTTAGACAAATCAACAACGAGGCTCAGATGGGTTTGAGAGCAGGAGTTTGGGATTAAGTTGTTGATGATGAGATCGCGGGTGACTGAGTTTAGATAGATGTCGCAAGAAAGAAGGCAGCGAGAAAATGCATGATGCTTCACAAGTACTCGTAGGCGCAGCCAACACAATCAACGACGCCATGGTGCCGAAGCCTGCAGAAGCATCCCTCTAGCGCCTTGACGGTGGCGCAGTGTCTACTTCATCATTGGCCGATGACGCCTCGAGCCAACTCTCCTGGGATCTGGCAGACAGGCGTCACCTGTATCCACTCGGCAGCTATTTGGCATCGTATCTGCGCTTCGAACCTTGCATGGGTGCTCGGGATGCATTCTGCACATACAATGGTGGCAGGAGCAGCATTCGTGGACCGCCCGTCGACATAACTGTCATGCTTTGGAGAGAGATGAGCGAAACAATCTGACTGTCCAGGCACTCAGGCCCGCGTATCCATCACAGCTTGGCAGCTCCAGTAGCAGAGCTTGGCTACGCGTCATTCCGGGCTGTGGTTCGATGGCACGGATTTGGCGGCGCCGTGATGGATGTCAGGCGAAGGCGTCTCTTGGTCTCGTGCTCGCCACCTGAGTTGCAGGCGCTCGCAGGGTTACTGGAATTGCTCTTTCTTCGCGGGAACCACCCGCAGCTATCGAAGCAACATGGAACGTTCTTTGGCGAGATGCTTCCAGATATGGCTTCGGCAATCATTTTGCCTAGCCAGATAGAACAATTGGGCCAGCGATGGTCCAGCTGAAGATGCCGATGCGTATGCGTGTTCATGCCAGTTCTGTAGTCCAACATTACGCCAGTTGCTGAAAAACCGCTTGCTGTCGACCCCCATAGCCGTGCTGTGGTTCCCATAACAATGCCGCCCAACAGAAACAATATCCACGAAAACCGGCGGTTCACTTCGCGGCCCTCGCTACCAGCCAGTGCAGCACCGCTTCCAGATTCGTCTCCTCCTTCGCGCTTATTCCGTAGCAACTGACCTCTCGATGCACAATCGACTTCAAGTCCAGCTGGTCAATCAGCTCGTCCACCGACAACTTGTTCGGAAGATCGGACTTGTTGCCGAGAACGAGGAGCGGGATAGCTTCGAGCGTGGGTCTTGACATGAGCGCGTGCAACTCGTCTCGCGCCACGGGGATGGCATCCTTATCGGCGGCGTCGACGACAAAGACAATGGCGTTGACCCCGCGGCAATAACGCTCCCACATCGATCGGAACCTCGGCTGGCCTCCGAGATCCCAGCATTTGATCGAGACATGACCCTTCTTCACCTCCTTCTTGTTGAACGCAACCGTGGGTACGGTGTCCACGGTGAACTCATTACCCTGTTATCATCGCGTCAGTCCCACAACGGTAGCTTCGCAAGGATGAGAGCGCGTAACTTACGGCGAGGACGCGCACCAAGCTTGTCTTGCCCGCGTTCTGCAACCCGACTATCGTCACGTCCATCTCGGTCGCCCAAAACATCCACAACAGCCAGTCCCACACCCATGTAAAGAAGCCAGCCATGTTGCAGGATTTCCAAGGGCAGCTGGCGTCTTCATGGGTCGGGAACGCTGTGATGCTGAAAGATGACAGGCGCCGTTTCTTGATTCGTGTGGTGTCGAGGATCTTTTAATCACCAGGCAAAACCATTACTCGGAGGAGACCTGAATGAAATGACCACAATGACTCGTCTCTTTTGAGGAAGCTTAAGGCGAGATGCGCCAAAATGCGGGGACAGCACGTGACATTTTTGTACATGACGTGTAAGTTGCTTGACATTTCCGCCTAGGCCCGGATATTCTTTCCTGGCACCTCCTTTGAAGTCCTCCCTCCCCTTACAAAGGCCTGAGCCACCCCCTATTGTCCCTGTTGCACAATATTCGATACATACACCCGGACAGCTAGCCACGCGATACCCTCGTACCAGTAGCTGAAAGCTGAGACGCGAATGAGGCTGTAGCCAGCTTTGGAAGAGCGATTTCTATACCCAGTATGCGAGTCAGTCATCCGTTGGCTAGCCAACGCCGGGGGTGGGAGAATTCCATCTGAGCTTGAATTACGTGCTACACTACCAGCGGATATGCTATTGTTCTCACGGCATGATTGCTCTATCTAACCTTTCCGACTGAGCACCAAGCACACATCAGACTCCGTATCAGAATCGCAAGTGCTGCTTGTCCGTCAGGGCTCCGAAGCTGTTCAGGAGCCCACCCTCGCGTCTCTTGGCAGAGAGTCCCATGAGTTGACTGGCCTTGTTTTGAAGTAGAGCGGGCTGTGGTAAAGCATTTGGAAAGAAGCACAGCACCCTGTATGTCCCGAGGAGAGCTCTGATCGCAATACAGTATCGGGGAGCATCACATGGGAACTACACATGCGGAGCAGCTTTGTTGCTGGGACAAGAGAAGCTCCAGCCGCTGCTATCGTGGTGAAACGCATGGCGGGACGCATGGCGGGACGCAAATAACGTACACGAAGAAGAGCGCACGGACGGCGCTTCTCGTCCTGTGACCGCCCACATTGACTCCCGGGAGCGACCACCCAATATGATGGGTCAGCCAAGCACAGCCTGCAGCCACGCACCAGCCAGCAACCAGTACCGATGTATGGTATTGATGGTCAGCGAACGTATCCAACTTGCAACCCCCAGCACGCGCGAAACCGAGGAAACCGAACCGTCAGCGTGCCAGGCTCAGACCATGAGGGGCCACCTACTCTCGAGTGGTGGTGAACCATAGATCATCCCCGCCCGGTCGCGAGCCAGCCGAAGCCCACGGCAGTCAAATGACCCCAAACGCACCGGCGGGTGACTGAAGAAGAGTACTTGAGGGGACTAAACCGAACCCGCAGATTCCACATGGCAGTACCGAAGTTCGACACCGCGCCATTCAGCATGCCGGTGGAAGCGCGCATGAGCATGACTAGATACGTCTTGGTGTCGAGCATCGCCTCCCTGACCTGGCACGGGAGCACCTCGTGGTACTTCAGCCCATTTGAATCTTAGATGCCGCCACACAGCAACCAGGTATTTGTACCCGGATGCGTTCGTACTCAGGCACAAACTTGGCGTTATGAGGTCTATCAGGTAAGAGCACCATAACAAAGCGCTTCGTCGAACTCGAGGACCCTTCTGCGACCGCGCTTGCGCGAGTGCATTGAGATCCTGTATTTCGCTTCTCAAGAGCCCTCGCCGAACATCATCGACGGGCTTTGAGTCGGGCCGGGTCGCCCTGTACAAGTACGGGCACTTGAGATCGATCCCTTAGATCTTTTCCGTCTCAGCCACATTGACGAAATTGGCAACCAATAGATATCTTGTTCTTTGAGGTTGATTAGTCTGCGCGTACCTGTAGCTGCACTCCAACGAGGACTAAATGAGCCATGGTCATCCCTGAAACGCACTGGGAATGAGTGGTACCGTGTGTGCTGAAATGTCGATACAGTCATCTGCTTTCGATAATGCTGCTACCTGTGATTACACGGAGCCGCCCGTCATGAGACTCCAATCTGCGTGGTTGTAGGAAAGGCGATATGAGCCAGTCAGTGACGTCCCACTGATGATGGAAGATCCACTTCGCCGGCTCTACGACGAGGTTCCTGCAGGAGCCGATGAGGTACCCGGTACAGGATAGTCTAGTGTGTCAGTTGAGCTCTCGTTATGTCGTGTGAGTTGCCCCTGGTGTGTTCGCCTTGCTCAGAGAGTTCACTCAGCGCTACGGTGCAATCATCATAAAAGGGACACAGGGAAGTGTCAGAGAGGACGAAGGAATTTGCCCTGCAGGCTGTGTTGAGGGACAGCACTTCCTGCCCCTATCCATGTCGATCGGTACCACGTTGTCGTATGTCCACCATTGGAATCTGTCTGCCCTGGATTTAGAGACGAATGGTGGGTTCCCGCGGCAAGGACCATCTGGAACAAAGGAGAAGGTATTTAACCCCCCAAGTACGAGAGACGCAGATGGATGAACAATGGAAGGGCATAATTAATTCAAATGTGGTCGCATTTTGTTGAAGCCTAGAAAGTGACGTACTATACGTAAAATTGGTGACTATCTCGTCTTCCCCGTCTGCCTCTGGTGCCCAGAATGTCCCAGTAGATGTCCATCACCATTACATCGGGGACGAGGGATTCAGCCTCGTCTCACAATCAAGGCCGTCCAAGGTCGAAGTAGACCCAACGATAGTGTTAATTCGGCGTTGAGCCCGTTTGCAAATCTTTGAAGATCTTCCTCTTTAGTGGCGTTCATTATCGAGCCCACGGCTGACAGCGCTCAACCGCAACAAGGGCTGGTGACCTTTCTGCTTCAATTCGCCGCTGAGCGTCAGAACGTCTTGCACTTCAAGCAGCCCGTCGCTACCCGGCTGTTATTCACGGGCTGGAGATAGGTTAACACCGTCCTGGTCGTGATATTTAAGAGCGGTCGTCGCCAACTTCCAGTCCTGCCACCGGAATGGATGGAGAGAATTCCAGTACGAGGTAAGGAGTGAGCTGCCTGTCTGGGAACGTCGCTTCCCGCTACAGTACCCTCGCCTTGCGCCGTACTTGGGCGGTTCACACAGTAGACGCAACTGCAGTCATTACGCAGTCACAACTACTTCTGCAGGGTGACGGGGCTCGCCCAACAGAGCGCACGTAACGTCGCCTCGCCGGATTTGCCAATTGTTGTCATCGCTTCCGCCAAGAGGGTGGGAAATGCCAAACCAATCGCAGTTCAGCATTTCACGTGCGAAACTCTTCCGACCCGGGTAACCCCTGATTCTCCAATCGGTGTCCGGACCGGTGACCGGAGATCAAACCTTCTTCGCGAGACATCTGTGACCGGACTTTCATCGAGGAAGCTTTGCAGAGCAACATGGACTGACTAGTCGGGAATCTAACATCTTGGGTGAGAAGAATCATGTCGAGTATGTGTGTAAACCCTTTCTGGAAACCGACCTAACCATCTTCATCATATCCTCGTCGCGACCCACCAACTAGCTCTTATATACCCAATACACCAATACTGGTCAGATGCGGTTCACCAGCCTGTGTGAGGCAGGGACGCATGATACATACCCCAGTTCGCACCATGCTTACGCGTACGCGTTTACTCAGCGATGTTGTCGATCAGAAACCGCCGTCGCCAGGGGGTAGTCAGCAGTATTCAAGCTTCGCTAAGCTTTCACGCTTGAAAGATACACCGGCGAGGCGAGACGCAGGTTTATGCATGTGCGGCTCGAGTACTTCGAATGTTTTGGCCGGGCTCTCGTCGCCATGGACCTTGCAGGGATGTCCGGACGCGAGAACCGGTGACCCTGCCCCAACGAGTGTAGAAGTCCCGTCGATTTCTGATAGGCCATGCGGTCCCCGATTCGGTGGGAAGAGTCCATGCTGAGATAGGCTTGCTTGACTCAGGTGCCTGACGAGCATGTCTTGACGTACGCATGCAAGCCGAGGTGCGAGTTGAAGTGGGTATTGGGGCCCTTGGAAAGGGCACGGGGTCTCTTGCCGATGGTATTGTGTTCGCAGTGAAGTGGAACAGAGCTGACTCAGTCCGCATTACACCTATGGTTGATGCCGCACTGCGTGCAAGGTAACCCTCCATTGCGGCAGCCACCATCGAGGAGTTAATGACCCTTCCGCCGCAGTGGATCGACTCGGTCCACGTAGGCTACTATTACAGCCAGTGGTGTACCCTGAGTAGTCCTGCCGAGCACCGCGTTGAATCACAGGGGGTTCGGCAGTTCCCTTGGGCTGTTATTCGTTCGAGTACCGTATCGACGGTGTAAGGTGAGACCATCGGGTCATTTTCGCACAATTACCTGGATGTCTCCCACAAAACCTCTTCGCCCCCCACTGGTTGAGTTCTAGCCGGTCTTCAAGTTTCAAATCGATAGTGAGACTTTTAGCGGGCTGGTGGAGCGTTAGAGAGGAAGACGGGCAGGTTCTAGTCCTGAGCATCTGCAAACGGCTCGACTGCCTCCCTGTATTTAGCGGTTGCGTGTCGAAGACGGGGACTTGTAGGACGTGGCTTAGCGGCCTGGCAAGACTTGTTCACCGTACTGGTATTCCGTAGGTTGTTCTTGGTTGGATGAGCCTCGCCAGGGCTAGATCCTGCTCCTGTGGCCCAGACACTAGTATCTGGTTAGGAACAGGACATAGCTGTGCTTCCTTCAGTGTCAACGCCATGGTGTTTTGCTTAAGCCGTGCCAGCGCAAAAAGGCCACCGCGGCGTTCGTGAAGGATGCAGTCATGCAACTGCCATCAGCTCAGACGCGCGGGCAGCATTCAAGCTTCGCCCAGCATTCACGACCTCGTCGTCGCAGTCCGGGACCCCAACCTCGGCAGCCACAGGGGATGAGGATTGCAGGGCGGTACTTTTGTCCAGCCTGCGCGTCCTCCAGACTGCATCATGCTCATGAGCTACCCGGGGCACTCGACATTCCTCTGTGGCCAGATAGACCCCCCAAGGTGACGTCGATGGCTGCTTAGCGAATTTGGCACAGGTGCTACAGAACGATGCAGTCAGCGTCGAATTACTGAATCCACATCTCGGGGCTCGCTGTATTGGGCAGGTAGTCAAGCCTCAAGGCGGTCCATCAAGCCAGTATTCCAGGAAGCTCTCGAGTATTGCCCCGGGTGAATCGGAAAAGGGATTGGCGGAGAGCATGCTCGCTTCGGCAGTGCGATGTTAAGCGGCCTCCCTAGGCTCATGTGAGGTGGTAAGAACTGCCCAATGCAGATGGACTCCAGGCTCTACGCGATGAAGCTTTCCAACAACATAAAGCTCCCTACCACAAGGTCGCGCTCCAGAATGCAGACCAAATGCAATGACTAAGAAACTTGAACGAGGCGACGGCTGACAAAGACACCGGCGCATCGCTACCGGAGCGGGCAAGCAAGTGTGTCGGGAGTCGATGAACCAGCACCTAGGGTAAAGCCGATTATCGCGCCCTCGTGCATGGCGTCCAGAAACCCCTTCCCCGTCCCACGCCCAGTCTAGGTGGGAATGGGGGTCGAGTAAATGGGGAGTTCCGGGAAGTACAGTAGCTTATTGGCTGACTTGGCAGCCGACGGCCTTGTATGATACAAGACCAGCAGAGGAGCAATCCTTTGTGGCCCCCGTCCGGCATGTACAAAATCGCGGATGATTTTCTGCTCAAAGATGGAGAAAAAGGAACGCCCATTTCCTATCCCACTAGACTCGCTCCCCAGCCAATCAACGAAATTTGTATCTTCTCAAAAAAGGGTATAGTGTGCTGTGTATGGTGACAGCACGTTGCCGATTGGACCGACGTCAAAGCCCCAGCTAGTTATCGCCGTTTCGACACCGGGGGAGTTGCTGCTCCTCAGTACTCGCATCCTCGACCGCCACTCGGACGCTAGTTGAAGGGCTATTCTGTGTCGCTCAGACGCGTCGCATACGGGGCTCCATGGATGAGTAATATTCGGAGAGTAGCCGTGCCGACAGTGCCCAAGGCTATATACCCGAGGCAGGAAATAGTACGGTACCTGGCACATCAACTACCAAAAACAACCAAAGCAACATGTCAAGCCGGAATTCAGAGGGGAGGGTCTTCACCTTTGTAGACTACGACATCAACCGTCGCGGAGTCACCGATACGGCTCGGGCGCATTTGATGAAAGATCGTGTGCGGTCGAAACGAGAAGCCAGGTCAGAATGGGTTTCTCGCAACCAGTTCTCGCCGCTACGTTGGATGCGACCAAAAGAGGATAACCACCAACCAAATGCAGGCAGACCAGATGCGAAGTTGTCCAGCTCGGACGAATCAGAGGCGATGACAAAACCTCGAATCTCGCACTATGCGGCAGTTATTGATTTTGAGCGTGACAGCGTGACGGTGTCGCCTTTCGTCAGGAAGCCGCGGTCGCAGTCGCCGCGGTCGAGGACGGGCACAAAGTCCCAGCCCCGTAAGAACTTGGACATGCATGACAACTCTTCCGAAAGCAGTGCCTCCGATCGAAGAAATGGCCGGTCACCGGAAGAAGGCTGTCGGATGGAAATGTCCCGGCTCAATTCCCCCTTTCTCGATGCAGATTCCCCCAGGTCCAATGCAAGTCTCGTCGATTGCGAGCCAATTGCCTCAAACCCAAGAAGGACCAGCATAGAAAGTCGGTCCGAATTCGGTCTGGCACTCTTGGACGGGCTAAGGATTGCAAACACGCCGCCTCCGCAACGACCAATCGAGCTGAACGCCGGATTGGAGGAAGAGTCGCAACGGATCATTTTGCAAGCTCTCCACGAATCCGCTGCCAGATTAGAGACCGTTTGGACGCCACTCGATCATAACCTGCTGAGATATTTTGCTGTAAATGCTGTACCCATGCTTGGGCTGGATGTATATCCAGAGATCGTCCAAAAACACGACCCCGTGCTGCAGCTGTTTCTGCCCTATGCCACCTCCAGCCAGTGGTGTTTCGAAACTATGATACTGCTATTCAGTGCGAACCATCGTCGGAGAAACGAGCCGCCGCCCGAGCATGGTCACCTGGACGACGAGAACCACTACCTCGCCTCTCGGCAGAACCTCATCCTTGCGAGAACACGCGAGAGGATATCTTCCCTGGCCAATTGCAACGATTCAAGCGACGAAGACGTGGTGGCATTTCTGTTCCTGGCTCTTGCCGAGTACTGCACCGGCAACCGACAAATTGGTCTTATGCACTTCAAAGCCTGGAGAGAATACTGCGAGATGCGGCGGGTTTTTGTCATTCGGCCATGCGGACTGCCCTGTAAAACCATTGTCTGGTGGTGTGTCTCGGTGATGTGTGAGGACGATGTTTCCCTGGATGGGATCATTAACCCCACCACTAGAGCAAGGATACGCGAGGATCCGGGAAAGCTGTTCAGGTATTATGAGTCTTTGAACGGCGCAGGGTACGTCGACATGGCGCAACTGTCTCGTCCGGAGCTTTGTGAAAGGCGTATCACTTGTTGAGGCGGTGGGCTTCTATTGGAGCCGGCTCCATTTGAGGAGAGCAGTTCTGAAGCCGATCATATTCTACCGCCCTGGCAAGATGACATTATTCCCCAGGATGGCTTCGGCCATGGCCCATACAGGCAGAGATGAGTCCGCGGATGAATGCATCCCCGCAATCTGATCCTCACGACGAATTGAGGAACCCCGGAATCATGACATCCTATCTGGTCGTCCTCTCAGATAAAACCCTGGTGCCAAATCTGAGAGCGACACAGGCCATGCATACGATTGGCTACTCGGCGGGCCCCGGGTTTCAATGTGGACCAATGTCGTCGCATCGGCTTGGATTCGGTCGTGACATCCTTCACGGACTGCTCGTGTGCGACAGAAACGCGTTGGCAGGCGCATGTCAGAGACTGCACAGTGACTGTGGAGGGTGAGCAAGACCTTGTGCCGTCAATCTCTGAGAAAGTGTGCACCGTGTGTATACCTGGGTGAGTAGTGGTCTGAAGGTACCCGGCATCCTCCAAAATCCAAACACAATCGACCTGCATCAGCTCACCAAAGGGAAAACGCGCAGTTCTATCGTACATAGCGCCAAGACATACTCTCCAAAAGCAGCGATAATGATGACTAATGAATGGCCGCCCAGGTGCAGCCTCCGCCCACCCCACTGCCAATGTCCAAACCTGCCACTCACCGAAGACACGGACACGGTCGCACGCGGTCGTGCTAGAGTTCACTCGCGTCTACTGCAAACGAATTCCTGCCTCGCTCGGTTCCACGGAAATGCCTACCATTCATCCTGTGCCGACAGCCTAGACTCGATAGAGCGGCGCACTTCGCAGCCCTGCTGCCAGAAGTAGAGTCACAATCTCTCCCACTCGTACTGCCGACGACCCTGCAGAATGAAATGCGGTCAGAGGTCCAATACTGCTCGAATTGCTATTAGATGTACCAGGAGACCCCACGCGCATTTCGCTCACCAGTTGTTATCGGACCGCCTCGTGTCGTGTCGACGGGAACACGGATGGAGTGATCGGCGGCACTGAGGCCACATGGAAATACACAGTGGTCGAAAGTGAGTTTCCATGCTGACACTCAAGTACAAAGCAGAGCGCAACGAGCGATCCAGCTATCCGCGACGTACTCTTGCCTGCCTAGCGGACTTGTCAGCCTTTCGCCAGGCCATAAGGATCGATCTGCAGGTACGGAAATACACGAGCGCAAGTACCCAAGTCTGGTAATGGAAGTTGGAATTGTCTTCGACGCTCTTCGGCCAGCCTTGGCCCTGCAGCCTCTCCCCCACCGAGATGCAGACCCAAACTCGACTTGCGCATTTCCCGGCCCGATCCCCCCTCGGACGTGATATTCGCCCGACATCAGTAAGCTGTGCTTTCAACTCTGATCAAATCATTTCGGCTTTCGACTTCAAGCTTATACGCTTGATTTATCAAGCAGCAAGCGGTCGGCACGCTCGTTCACGCTGTGTACGGCCTGACTCTTAAAATTGCCAATGTCGGTAGGCATTGTCGGGAGCCATCAGGAAGCCAGTGTTGATTCGCCTGAAGAAGAGGCTCGCCTTCCGGACAAACTCCACTCGTCCACAAACACATCGCTGAATCCATCAGACACAGCCGAATGTCGTCAATATCAACCAATCATATGCGCTCGACGCAGCGTTGCTGACCAATACCAGCAGCGACTGGCACTAGCAAGCACCTCGGTAATCGTTTGCGCTTATCACAGTGGTGGCCCGGACTGGATGGGTGGATTGTGCCTGTCGATCTTCCACGGATACAATTTTCCAGCGGCCATATATATATTTTCCTTCGTTGTGTGCCGCTGCTGCTTGCACCATCCGCAACACCATAAACCCTTTTGTACCACAGCCGATCGACGACTGCCAGTTTTCCAGATTAACGCAACACCAGCTCATCAAGTCTCCTTGGACACCACTGATAACAAAACCTCATCGAGAAGAATTACCAATCATGGGCTCCCTCTCCCCCACGCACTCCTCGCGCCTCTTCGAGCCCATCAAACTAGGCAACCTCACCCTGCAACACCGCCTCGCCATGGCACCCCTGACGCGGTTCCGCGCCGACGACTCACACGTGCAGCTTCCCTTCACGGCGACGTACTATCAGCAACGCGCTTCCGTCCCGGGCACGCTCATCATCACCGAAGCGACGTTCATTTCAGCCAAGGCAGGCGGCTATCCCAACGTCCCGGGCATCTACACCCCGGAACAAATTGCCGCGTGGCGAAAAGTCACCGACGCCGTCCACGCCAAGGGATCCTACATCTATTTGCAACTGTGGGCACTGGGCCGGGCCGCGAACCCCAAGGTCCTCGAGGCGGAGGGGCCCTTCGACGTGGTCTCCGCGTCCGACATCCCGATCGACAGTGACCATGCCCAACCGCGACCCCTGACCAAGGAGGAGATCAAATCCTTCGTGCAGGATTATGCGCAAGCCGCGCGCAATGCCATTGAAGCGGGCTTTGACGGTGTCGAGATCCACGGCGCCAACGGCTACCTGATCGACCAGTTCTTGCAGGACACGGCCAATCGGCGGACGGACGAGTATGGCGGCAGCATTGAGAACCGGTCGCGCTTTGCGCTCGAGGTGACCAAGGCCGTGGTCGACGCCGTGGGCGCCGCCAAGGTCGGCATCCGTTTGTCGCCCTTCAGCTCCTTCCAGGGCATGAAGATGCAGGATCCGTACCCGCAATTCACGCACGTGATGCAAGGCCTGAAGAAGTTCAACCTCGCATACGTCCATCTGGTGGAATCGAGGGTGTCCGGAAACGCCGACATCGAGGGCACGGAGAAGGTCGACCCTCTTCTCGACGTGTGGGGCAACGCCTCCCCCGTGCTGCTCGCCGGAGGCTTCCGACCCGCGTCCGCGAAGCGCGCCGTGGATGAGGAGTACAAGGACCGGGACATTGTCATAGTCTTCGGACGATATTTCATTTCCACGCCAGACTTGCCCTTCAGGATCGCCAACGACATCGAGCTCGCTCCCTACGACAGGGAAAAGTTTTACAACCCCAAGTCGGAGTCCGGATACATCGACTATCCCTTCAGCAAGGAGTTTGAGCAGGCGAACAGCAGACTCTAGAGCAAGGATAGAGCGGGTGGCATAGATTTAGACCATCAAGATGTTATGATATAATGATATGCATTTCGCATCGCTGCCAGGACGCTAAGACTATGTTCTACACTCGTGGGTGTTAGTAGACGTTCCCTGCTCGGGAGGCACAGAACAGCCAACATAAGAATACGTGCACCAGATCGAAGGCGTGTGCGTTAAACCCCAAAGATGTTATGCTCACATCTCAGCATCTGCTGAACCGGCCTGTGGTGCGGCGTCATGTGTCCTCCTGAATCCACGTAGACCCGCCTCTCGAAGGACAGATCAAGATCCTGCCCATCACCACCTGGCCGATGATCTTTGTATTTGGCCTTGGCCAAATCTTCGGAAAGTATCTGCTCAACAATCTCCTTGGCAGTAACCGGGTGACGATACTCGTAGCCCAAAATTGCGCCGAGTTTGCGCATCTCGAGGGCTGGCGGACCTGTGACTGGGTCTCGCAAGATGATGTCCCTTGGCCTCTTCTTTTCCTTTCTTTTTGGCTTCGGCTTGGTGTTTTCCATCGCACCATTCTCCGGGGGCGGGTCAACATGGCCACCGATTTCGACGAGTGTGGCTCCAGTGCTAGGAGCACCGTTCACGATGGCTGGCAACAGAGGATTCTTCAACCCTCTGACAGGTTGGAGATCGGCATCCGGGACAGGGACATCCTGGTGCGGAGCGACCTTCAAGCCCATTGAAGGAACAATGTGCTGACCTTCCTGTTGATGTTGGCTCGCTTGAGTGGATTTGCTCTTCGACGGCTGAACTGCATTTTCCATGGCGGTGGGCGGCCTAGCTTCTTCCACAGTGGTCGCAGTATCAATGTCAGAGATCGGTTCTTCTTCCTGGAAGTATTTTGTGTCTTCCCAGCCTTTGACGCGGGGAATGTAGGGCGGTCGTCGGAGGTGCATGGTATCCCAGTCAATTCCTCGGAAGAATGCATGGCGCTTGATGTCTTCCGCGTCTCCATCGTAAACAAATTGCCCTTGATAGTCCTGATGAGTCTTGTCCGCGTCCTGGCGGACCATTTTGCCATCCTGGATCTTTCGGCAATAGTCGTTGAATTGGTACTGGCGGCTACAGAGCCGTTTCTCCTTCTCCACAAGAATTGACATCATAAGATCCAAGGCTTCGATGCTCGGTTCTGGTACGTCCTGCGGCTGCGGAAAGATGAGGGTCTTCTTGTGCGAAAGGATTTTGAGCTTGGTCTGGTGGCGGTCGTCGCAGGCGAACGGCGTGTAACCATAGAGGCATTCATACATGATAATGGCGATGCTCCACTAGTCGCACCGCCCATCGTACATTTCGCCACGAATGACTTCAGGAGCCGTGTATTGCGAAGTGCCAACGACGGATCGGGCCAGTTTGCGACGCTGGGACCGGTTCCGGAAATCCAAGATGGGCTCGCCAACGGCAGGATTCCCATGAGACATGGAATCCTCCTTACCACATCTCTTACCGGCATGATGTGGCTGTGCTTGCTTCTCTTGCTTGTCCTGCTCGTCGCCATCAGTGTTGACGCCCAACTCTTCCAATAGTGATTGGCGGATTTGATGATAGAATCGTTGATCGTGCGACCATTCCCCATCGAACGCGAGACCGAAGTCGGAAATCTTCAGATGGCCATCCCAGGCTATGAGGAAATTGTCCGGCTTCACATCGCGGTGAATCCATTTCATGCGATGGGCTTCCTCGACGCAAAGGATCATCTCGGCAACGTACCATTTTGTCGTATCTTCGTTGAGAACATTCTTTCGGATGAGCAATCCCAGGAAATCGCCTCCGATGCAGTACTCCATGACGAGATACAAGTGTCTCCGATCCTGGAAGGCAGCGATTAATGGGATGATCCATCTGGAACCCTCTGCTGCGACAAGGAAATCACGCTCCGCCCGGAGATGTCCCTCTTGGCTGTTCCGGATCATGTCGGACTTGCGTATAACTTTCATTGCGTAAACTTCCATCTTTGGCGGGGCAGAACTTCTTCGCCTGCTCAAAAACGACGATTTCAAATTTGGCCGCGAAGGCTTATTGGCAGGTAACTTTCCCGTCAGCTTGCCCTCGGTAGCTCCGGCTTCATCTTTGCTACCCGGACCTTTGACAAGTCGGACTATCCCGAAACTCCCTTTGCCGAGGACACTGATGGTGTTGAAGCCACCCGGACTGATGCCTCTGCTTGCTTTGGCTTGACTCGTTGTGTTTTTGAGAACGCGGACTTGACGGAGATTGTCACTCTCGGCCTTTTCCCAGGCTTTTCGAGCTCGGTCTTGACTCTCGAGAGGCAGGTGATGCTCTTTGATCATCCTCTCCAGGTCTCGATGGCGAAGTTTCCTGGTAGAGGTGCCGTTCAGCAAAGAATTGAAGTGCAGCTCCAGGTACATCTTCGCCGTGGCAGCGGCTTCGACTGTTTTGATAGTGAGAATGGGGAGACTGGTGGTCTCTGGGATTGGAGCCAACAATCGACTTTCTGTCACGATCGGATGCCTCTCAATGTCAAAAGAGTCCACGCTATCACGACGAACAACGGACTGTGGCGTTGGTGGATGAGAGGTTAGTGGAGTCGACGTGTTGGTATGAGTTTCCCAGAAGCTGTTGACACTGTTGATGGTAGATGGCGTCGGCGAAAGCTGCGTTGAGGTTGCTGCTGCAGACTCCTTTGCCAGTGTTTGTACGCTGGGCCTAGAGCGCATGTTGGCTCTCTTTACCACAGTGCAGTTTGCGTTGCCAAATGCTTGTCGGAATCTTTGACTGACACGGCGCTGCAGCCCCGGGGCAGAATGGCTGCGCTTGCTACTATCCAGCGAGCCAGAGAAGTTGTATTCGTCGTCTTCAACTCTGGTGTGGACACCAGGAGTCACGGGGGCACTTTTGATGAGATCGGAGACTGACGTGGCATCTTGATCTCCTTCATTAACATGAGGCATTGCCGTTAGGCGAATCTTCAGTGGTTGGTGCACAGTCGTTGTGTTGGAGCCGTTGGCAAGCGTGTACGCAGAATGGGTGGCTTGTGTCACTGAATACATAGCATCAATGTTGTGTTGGACACTGCTTCTTTCACCCATGCTCAACATTGCCTTGACCCTCTTCTTGAGCTGCTCTTTCACGCTAACCTTCGATTGTCCAGTGCCTGTGGAATCCACCGAGGGCGAGCCTGGGCCGTCAAAGACATGATTCAGCTTTGATTTCTTGGAGGTCCGCGGGTTGAATGGGCGGGCGCAGATGGCGGGAGGCTGAGAGAGGTCTGAGGGTCGTCGCTTTCGATTCCAGGCCGGAGGAAACGTCATTGCATCGACCAAGTGGGGAGGACTTGGACCAAGTAGAGACTACTTGCTGGGTTATGTATGCATGGCATAGCAATGAACTCTAAGTGAAGCCGAAGTGAGAGTTGTGGATGATGCTAATGGTAGGTTGAAGCAAGCAAGCAGAACATGACAGGCCTTTTAGGAGTGTAAGAACCCAGGCTAGAACAGGCGCGCTTACCTTGAGGTTACAAGCAAGCGGTGAAGGAAAGGCAGGAGTGGCCAAGTCAGCGTGTAAGGAGCGATCACCGTACTGTACGTGAAAAGTTCAAGTTGAGGCGTGCTGCCCTCAGTAGTCGAATACAACACGAGGAAGGCCCCTCTCGGTAATTGCATGTTGCACATCCCTCTTCAGCACTGCAAGTGCTTTCTCCCAGGCCAGGTGGGTGTCTTCGGTGTCGAACTTCTCGTGGTCTAAGAGCATTCCAAGCCAGTTTACCACCGCGACAGCCTTGGCCATATCCCGCTCGACAGACACGACCTTGCATAAGTACTCTGAGAGTGCGGTCACATCTTCTGAATCAGGACCATCACCATCAACAGAGAATTCTTTCACCCAGGCCGAGATCGCGTCTCTCAGCTCGGGCAGAGAGCTCAGCTTTCGAGAAGTAAATGTCGGCTTATCAGGCAGCTTTGGTAGCTGTAACTTTTGTTGACCTCGTGCAGTCGCGTCTGCTTGAGCTGTGACTTTCGGTCGTTTCTTGGTATCGAAATATAACCCCGATCTGGCTTCCATCCGGTTCCTTTTCTGCTCTGCGATAATTTCCGCTCGGATGTCCGGGGGAAGCTCATCGAGGAGGGATTCAGATATTTCTTCCAGAGGGTACGCATTAGACGGTGATTCACCCCTTCCTAATCTCGCCACGGGCCCAAAGTTTGACTGGATTAGGGTAGAAGAAGAGTCTGCAGGTTGCTTTGACCTAGCCTTGCTAAACAACGAGGCCGTCTTCTGCTTCTTACTTGGGGTCACAACTAGTTTCTTGGACACACCGAGAGTCCTGGGTTTTTGGGGGGATTGTGGGAGTAAGCTTTGATGCGTGGGGGTTCCGCTCCTTTTCCCTTGCTGTGTATAGTGGGCCAATATTTCCTCCCTAACGTCTGGGGGAAGAGCAGCCAGAATCTCAGGATCAAGTTGACTCTGGTTCGGTAGTGCAGCGTCATTGTCGGTGGGGTACGGAGAGACGGAGCGTGATATAGGCTCATCGGAAGGCAAAGCGGGTTGGACGGACTTGTTCATGATATCGAGTATACTCTTCTGTTTGGGGGGCAACTTATTTCTGATATCTGCCGGTAATTCGGCCAACACCGCTGGGTCGATTTGTGACGGGAGGACGAACTGGGTTCCGCTCACATTCAGAGGCTTCTGCAAAGAATCATCTTCCTCGATGGTGGGATGAGCATCGGCGGCACCCAGAATGGCTGCGTTGGGCTTCGGCTTCTCCGGTGTAGGAACCTCCTCAATCGGATCAACAGCGTCCTTGATTCGCGGTGTACGAGCAGACGCCTTCTTGCCTTGTTCTGACGGCACCGGGGATGCTGGTGTTGGGTTCTCCGGTTTCTTGAACTGTAACCTCCGCTGACTGCTGTCCATGAAACCGCCAGGGCCGGCCATAGATGGCTTCAATGGCTCTAGTTTCTGCATCTGCACCCCCAGTCCACGGAGCTCTCCTGGAGGAAAATTGTAGCTACGCAAGATGGCAATTGCTTCTTTCCCGATCACTGCTCCGTCGTTTGTGGCAACTCCTAGCACCACACTTTTGTTGAATGTGTCGCACTTGCCATGCCCAAGATTTTTCGGAGGATCGAGCCCAGCATCGGCGGCTTTTCGCATGATCTTCATGGTGAGCTGTCTCCCCTTGACCAACTGCTCGAGGAGGCGCCGTGACAGCTCATCAGTCAGGCTCTGAACAAATTCTTCCGCTTGCTGCTGGTTGACGAATCGAATCCCCCAGTTGATCTCTGCTGAAACTGACTTACGGACGACTTGATCGCCCACTGCTTGCTTGTCGATTCCCCGGGAGTACTCCCATATCTTCTCGCCGGTTTTCGGTCCCAGAGTGTTGATGAGCTTCTCTTTTGTCAACACCCTGATATCCTTGACAAACTTCACTCCAATTTCCTCAAGTTTGTTGCCAATACTCCATGCAACGCCAGGCAAGTCCGTGACCGACAATTCACCAATGAATTCTAACACGTCGTCGGGTTTGATGAGATGTTGTCCAGCAGGTTTTGCTTTCCGTAATGCCACCTTGGCAAGTAATATATTACCGCCAATTCCGACAGATACATCACAGCCAGTTTTCTCCTTCACAGCAGCCCGTAAATCTCGCGCCAAATGCTGAGCGTGCTCTTGTTCGCGGTATAAGGAGCCTTCTGAAATTCCCTTGCCATCAGATCCGCCAGCCTTGATACATTGTTCGCTGACATCGAGAAGAGCCTCGTCAATGCTGATACTTTGCACCACACCATCAACCGCAAGGATGCAGTCGTAGAACTGGCGGCTTGCTTCTTCGTAAGCATTGTAGTCGTACGGTAGGATTTTGAGGTTTGGACACATGCTAAGTGCAGCCTTCATCCACATGCCATTCTTGATGCCGTATTTCCTAGCAGGATAATTGCAGCTTGCAATCTCCGACCCGGGCCCGCTGCCATGTGCGATGACTACAGGCTTATCGACCAACTGCGGGTGTTTTTGGAGAGACACGGCGGCGAAGAAGCTATCGAAGTCAACATGCATGATGTACCGTCTCGCACCAGGCGCTCTTTTCGGCTTCACCAGCTGCGAGGATAGTTTCTCTTGTGCACGTGCCTGCATCTGCGCTTTCAGCTCGGCTTTCCAGGATGATAGATGGTGTAACCTCGATTCGCGGTAGTATTGATTGATGAAGTCAGGGTTTGCAGTGCTGGATTTAGCCATATGGGGATTGGAGAGCAGGATAGAGTTGTGTTCTTCGGCTGTGAGCTCGCGTTTTTCGGGTTTGAGTGCATCTCTTGACTCTGGTGCGAGTGGACCGTGTCCTTTCACGGGGTTTTGTGCATGCATCAAGCCATCTCCGGGGGAATCGGGCGCATCGAAATTCGCGTTGCCGGCGACTCCCCCGGTGGAAGCATCCTCTCCAGCTCTGCTGATTGCCGATGAATCAGCAGGTGAACGATTTTGCTCCTGCTGATTCTGGCGCAATTGCGTGGCATACCAACCCGTTTCGGAGTGTTCTCTATAGCTTCTCGGCTGACTGTTCGCCTGGCTTACCATATGGCCGCTTTCGAAGCCCAGCACCTTCTGCGTGACGCCTTCGTCGACCAGCCTATAGGCATCCCAGGGCAACAACTTTCCTGCCTTGACACTGTCGACTACCCAAGCTGGCTTGACAACGCGGTATTTCCCAAACTCAACCGTCTTCTTGGGCGTGAGATGGCTGGCAATGACATGTGTAGCAGAAGTCTTCGCGTCAAGGTATTGAAGGAAGCCGCCCCCATGGCTTACGACGAGGTTGTGTAGGTCGCTCAAGGGCGGTTGGGTGTAGCCATTGACGTGGACGACTACTCCGCAAAAGATAGGAGGCTTGTCTGCCGAGTTGGCGCGTATCTCAACATCAAGATTCTGCAGCTTGATCTTCTTCCTCCGCATGTAGTCGGCAAACCCGCCGAACTTTGAGCCTTCATATTCCTCTCCCTGCTCGTCGCTGAAGGTGTGGCTCTCGATGCGCTTTCGAACCAAGCTGGAATTTTTCTCTAGTCGGGAGCCCATGGCGGCCTTCGCAACATCATGATGATCGCAGCAACGACATGTGGATTAGCCCGCTCCTGGAATTTCGTGGTCGATCGGGATTGTTTGTCGAGTAGGAGTGAGCAAGAGGCGAGTTTGTGGCGCGTCATGGCCGCGACTGGCATTTCGCATTTCGCAGGCACAGGCAGCACGCCCCACTCTAAACCTTAAAAGTCTAAAGGCTTATCGATAAGCCGTTGCGGAGGTAGCGAGGTAGCAGCCTCGATACCAAATTAAGATTTCACTTTTTTTTCTTGAGTTCTTGAACGTCGTGAACCGCAATTTCAACGTTGCAGACTTGTGCACAGCAACGTCCTCTCAGATATTCTTCTCTTTTCTCATACTTCAACTTTCCATTACCACACATCGCTGGTTTCGTCAAAATGTCCGGAATCCAGCCCGTGGCGGTCTACGCGATGCGAGTCCCTCCGGGCGACATCATGGTTCCTGCCGTCCCCGAGTTTGCAGCTATGGTGAGACTCACATTTTGCTTCCATATTCACGACTGGGGTCATACTAACTTCGCCAAAGTTCCGTGTAACGATGGCTGCAATCGATCCAAGCGCAGAGCCTGAGCTCGAAGATCCCGATGACAAGCGTCCGCCTCGAGCAACCCTGAAGCTGGTCCGCGTCCCCGATGGTATGCTCGATGACGATGATGACGATTCGGATGACGAAGACTTCGGCCTCGACGACGATGACGACGATGACGATGACGATGAGGACGAGGACGAAGAAGTCAACGGTGGTCCCAGCGAGAAGAAGTCCAAAACCAAATCTCTGGATGAGGACGCGGACATGGAAGACGAGGACGAGGATGAGGATGAGGATGAAGACGATGACGCGGAAGCCGTCGCACAGCTGGCCGAGATCATGAAGCTTGCTAAGGGCAAAGGAAAGGCTAAGGCTGTGGATGGCGACGATGATGCTGATGATGAGGATGATTCGGACGACGAGTCTCTTGAGATGGACGAGGTTGTGATCTGCACTCTTGACCCCGAGAAGGTATGACGTCCGCCTCCCGATCTGGTATTGCAAACTAATGTACACAGAACTTCCAGCAAACTCTGGATTTCGTCGTTGGGGAAGGTGAAAAGGTCTTCTTCAAAGTCTCTGGTACCCACACTGTTCACCTTACTGGCAACTATGTCATCCCTCAAGACGATGGCTCCGCTTCCCTGTATGATGAAGAAGATGACGAACAGGACTACGATCTTTCACCCGATGAGGATGAGCTCGATGCCCTTGAAGACGCCGATGAAGAGTCCGACGCTCTTGATGACCTTGAGGACCCACGCATTGCCGAAGTCGACTCCGAGGAAGAAGAGGCTCTCAACGTTGTCAAAGGCACTGGTAAGGGCAAGAATAAGCGTCCCGCCGATGACGAAGACGAAGATGAAGGAGACAACCTCGACGACATCATGGCCAAGTCTCTCAAGAAGGATGACAAGCTCGAACAGACCGCAGCTGCAACTACCAACGGTGAAGCAGCTAAGAAGCTTAGCAAAGCCGAGAAGAAGCGTCTCAAGAAGCTCAAAAAGAATGACGGCGAAGCTGTTGCAGTTGATGCCACTACTCCTGAGGGAAAGAAGGAAGCAGCACAGACTAATGGAGATTCGGAGAAGAAAGTTCAGTTCGCAAAGAATCTTGTGCAAGGTCCAACCCCATCGGCTACCCCTGCAGCCAAGTCCGACAGCAAGCCTTCGGCAGGCGGCAAAGAGAAGTCTGCCTCGGTTGGTGTTAAGGACATCCAAGGCGTCACCGTTGACGACCGCAAGATCGGGAATGGTCCAGCGGCAAAGAAGGGCAGCCGCTTGGAGATGCGCTACATTGGCAAACTCGACAATGGTTCTGTCTTCGACAGCAACAAGTCGGGCAAACCCTTCAGCTTCAAACTTGGTGCTGGCGAGGTCATCAAAGGATGGGACATCGGACTCCAGGGCATCCAGGTCGGTGGTGAGCGTCGGTTGATCATCCCAGCTCACCTGGCGTACGGCAACAAGGCTCTGCCTGGCATCCCCAAGAACAGCAAGTTGACTTTTGACATCAAGTGCCTGGCCGTGAAATGAGTATGATCTGTCTGTGGCCGAGGAATCTATGGTAGTCAACCCGTACAGCAAGTCCTGGTACGATCAAGTCCTCATGGCCTGTGGGAGATGACAAGTGAGAGGCTGTCCCGGCGATTTTTGAAGAAGCTTTTTTAAAGTCTGGTCTGCAACACTCAAAAAGGTATGGCGTTCAGCGGATCATCAAAGAAAAGTTCATTGCGATTCTACGAGGGACGAGGACAGTGCAAAGATCCTTGTATGCTCGAGTGAGCTGAGCATGCTTTCAGCGAGGAGCTTGAGATACCCCAATCTGTACTTGTACATAGACTTGACACGGAAGGCGTGCTTGATCATACGAGCTGGAGGAAATTGTAATCAAATGCATGGAAACGTCTCTGGCACAAGCTCAATCCAGAATGGTAGATTTCGCTGTCCATTGAGGCGTTCACCGTTTCTCCTGATGCATAATAGAAGTCCAACACATCTCGAGAAGCCGTGAACTTATCGTCTGGTTTCTACGCTAGCGGTCCCAATTGCAGTCATGACGACTGCCTACACCATGCTATATGAAGACGATCTCGGGTGATATTACCGTTGTGCACGTCCTTCGGGTCCATATCTCTCACTAGGATGTGACGCCAATGCAGTAGGCTTTGAAGATGTGAACTTTATAAGAGACAGCACCGGGAAGCGAGAATCCAGACGTCTAAGTCCTCGTGAAATGTCCACTGACGAATTAGAAGAATCAACCATGTTCGTATCTGACTCCGAGGAGGTATGATTTATCACTGAGGAAAATCCACATCTAGACAGAGTACAGGGTAAGAACATGAGGATGAATCAAAGTTACTGCTTCCGACTCATCCCTTGATTCGTCCTCCTACACTGCTCCTTCCAGCTTGGGGATCCACGGCGTCCTATGGTTCAAATATAGCTGCATGGCGGGCCTGTCTTTGAGGATCTCGATCGGATCGTCCGAAGTGCCCGCCTCCCGCGGTCTGGTACTGTAAGCGCTGATCGAGACTGACGCGGGTGTACTGTAACTCACCTGTAGGACGACAATGTCTTTCCACTCCTCACTACGCCGCTCCGCGTACATAGATCTATCTACCGCAGTGCGGACAGAAGAGGATGCTAAAGGTGGACGGTACCTTTCCCGAGCCGTCATGGGCGTCTATAGGGATCTCAGCTCCGTGAGTAAGTTTGCCACGGAGACAGCTGCCAACAGTCATGTTATCCGTGCATGGTATATGCTTGAAGTGCTTGCGCTGTTTGATGCAATGTCGAGGAAAGTCACGTCCTCAGCCATGGCCCAGGTACATGGAAGAGCATGATATCAGACTGTAGATCACAGATCACCTGTAATATAAAATGTGCAGGACCGAGTCACCAATATATTGGACGGCAAAAGCCATGAGTGACCTGGCTCGGCGCCAGAAGCGTTACAGATGGTGAAACCCCTGTCGAACACGGTACTGGGCGTCTGATATCTTCTGATCATTCCTCCGCGGAAGGGATGATTATGCACAGAGAGAAGTAGGAAAATATCAGAGGCGCAGATGATCCAGTTGCAAGATAAATCCTGGTCATTCCCAGCATTTGTAATACACCGGGTGAAAGCCTCCGAAGCCGTCTAATACACACACACTGGCTCATGTGTTGGTACAATTGCGCCTCCCCTCCGCCAATGGCCCGAAGCTGCTTCGAATGTCTTGCTTCCTTGAAGTGCTCTCACGACAGCTCGCTCGTGACGTTGGAGAACTCGCCTTTCTCGAGTTTGGTTTGCCAGAAGATGGGATTCGTGTCGGAGAAGCCGTGTTTGACCCAACCATCCTCCTTCACGTGGTAGAGATTGATGTAGCCACCGGAGTAAGCATCTCTGTGCGTAGCCGCCAGAATACTGCGTCTGCCCAATTCAAGAGCCTCGTCATCTTCCAGATCATATTTGTAAAGGGCATCCAGCACGCCATAGGCGAATGTCTGACCAGACCCGACGCAGAAAAGGTTACCAGCCAGTCGTGTTCCATCTGAGTCTATGTAATACAGCGCAGGTCCTTCTTGAGGTGTTACACCGGTAATCATCGTGCCCATCGACAGTCCCATGCCCTTGTATGAGTAGACGAGGTTTGCCAGAATCTTGGAGGCCGCTGCCACCGAAATCCGTCGCTTGTGGTGGAGCTCATGCAACCGGCATTGTACACCGAGATATGCCAACCAGTATTGGCAGTCCTAGTTACTGTCAATGGAGGTGATAGATGAACAGCGGATGTTGACCTACAGCAGCTCCTCCAGCCATGGTTCCCAGCAGCATAGGGTTGATCTCTATGACCTTCTTGACTGTCTGTGAAGCAATCCAATTACCGGCCGTAGCTCTTGAATCGGTTGCGACGATGATTCCTCCCTTGAATCTGAAAGCTAGCGTTGTCGTGCCGTGGGCAATCTTGATCGGGCAATTGGGGTTGGAGTGATCGTCTGTGGTCGCGCGCAGGAAAGCAGATGGCCGAGGGATAGGTGGTAAGGCAAATTTAAGGGACAAAGGAGGTACTGTCTCGCAGAAGTCATTCTGTTCGTCTGAGCTGAAGCCTTCGTTGGCAAAGGGAGATTGGGTGTATTGAGCAACGAGGGTGTCCATGATTACAAGCCGCAGGGCTAGAAAACAGGCCGCGACGGGTTTATGATGAGTGAGTCAAGGAGAGACCCTGGAATAGAAGTGAGAATTGGTGTTGGTACAGAAACAAGAAAGGAAGAAACAAGTGGCTGCAGCAAGGCAGGAAGAGATGATGAAGGGATTGAATGCGATACGAAGCTCAGGTTCCTGAATGATTCGCGTCGCATGATGGCGCCTGATGTTGCCGGAACGGAGTCACGTGATAATTCGGTGGAGTGCAGATGCCCAGAAATGCTTCTCTTGTCATCACACTGTTTACTTTGGACTCACATTCGTCTCATCTACCTCTCATAATGTACAAGGTCCGCCATGTCCCAAGCGTTGTATTAGTAGACTTCAGCAAAGAAGCGGAGATGTATGCATAGTTCGACCGTCAACCACCAAAATATTTCGGTCATGCACTTCTTTCAACCAGAGAGCGAGCACAAACGTGCAGCGCCACCAAGACACCAATGCTGCTCGAGTACGGCTTCGTCTAACAAGACTTCTCAACATTTCGAGTACATGCAAGTGCATCATATCCAGCTATTTGACATCGTTCCTGCTCACCAAGCGCTGAGGCATGTTGGACAATGCACCCCAAGGCAGCGTCGGCCCATTGACTGGCTACACCGGACCTTCAGGCCCCCAAAGACCCCGGCCAGTGGCTGTGGCGTTACCACCTGTCAAAAGTACTGCTTGTGCTAGATACTCGTATAAACCGTGTCTGCATACTGTTCTCCTCGACTTGCCTTTCACAGCTGGAAAGCAGATGGCACAGGATCAGTGGTCCACACCTATACACAGCGTCGGGTATTCGACCAATCGGAATACCCGAATCGACAGTAGAACCCCTATGCCTTGCTGCGGCTGGGAGTCAGCCCAGCATCGTGCATGATGCGGTCAGTTGAATGCTAGCGAGGGATACGACTGCAAGCCAACGCTACCGGCGACCCGTAGACGAATTCAATACGAGGAGTGGAAAAGCTAGGTAAGTAACGTTTACTACTGGACGATGTTCTCTTTGTCCAACCCTCTTGATGGAGAACTACATCTCTTCAGGAATGCTGGAGGCGCTAGGCGTCTCCCACACATCTTCCCAATCTCGTCAGTTGCTGGCCATTGCGAAACCAGACCAGCGTATTGCGGCCCTTGGCATACCGGCCTTCAGAGCGATCCGCCATGCGAATAGTGAGCTTGGACTTCCTCGCAGGGCCCACAGACGCACTGAAACAGTTTGCCAACGTGAGCTTCAACGTCTTCGGCTTGCCTCCGCCTCCTCAGGACGGAACCGTCGTGTGGCAATCAGAAGTGTTCCTCGGTGTGGCGTTCCAGAGAGACGCAGCGGCGTTGAGGCTCGCGGAGGACTTCGCTGGAAACCCGGCACTTGAAGGTGTGCCTGTACTGGCAAGTGCGATGAAAGGATATGAGTTCAACTTTGATTCAGGGAAGTTAGCGGATGGAAAGCGGGAAGATAGGAAGAAAGATGAGTTGTGACATTGAAAGGTTGGGTTGGCGCTCGTTACCGAGGATGTTAAGGCCAGTTGATAGACAGGGCCCAGTTAAAGCGAGATAGCCATTCTGCAGAGCCAATCTGTTCGCTGATGAATCCGCTGCCTGGTCTTTCAAAACATCGAGCTCCCCATAGCATCAGTACAATGGAGCTTTGTTCGCATAACACAGCAGCTACATAAGTGCGAGACAAGGCTGACAATGCCAAGCCACAGCCTCGTGAGCTTCGATTGGGTGGAGCCGATTTGATCGCGTTCAAGTCGCGCCTCAGTTTTGGTGTCGCATATGCAACGACGGCCTCCACAACTGTGAGAGCTCTAGCGCTGTTGCAATTCACCTCGTCCGGGCCTCCCCTTAAGCTACTGCTTCTCGGGATGAATCAAATGATGAAAGATCCTGCAGCCGGAGTGCCGGCGCAGCTGGTAAGTTGAAAAATCCCCAGTACTGGCGACACAACTGATCATTCAAATAGTTGCCGCATCTGCACCTTGTCTCCAAGTATCGCTATCCTATCACCAGCAATCCTGCTGTCGATACAATTGTCGGCTACCTTTTGGAGGCGCCGAAGATCGTGCGCGACCTCCAGCCGATGCAATGGCAGTTCATCGACACTCCTCCCGACGGCTCATTGATCCTCGAGTGGCAACCGCTCGAGTATCTAGGCACAAGCTATGCGAGTGATGGCTTCATCTGGGCAGATGTGGAACACGTTTACAAATCCGAAGTCAGGGGTTATGTAGGTTGCATGTAAGGATACCGCAGGCATGGCTAATGGCGTTCCCATAGACTCTCGAAATGCTTCTACAACGAGCAGGCTACCGAGCATCCGGTGAGGCCATGGCGACTCACTGCAGGAGACGATACCGGCTTCTTCCAGGAAACCCCACTCATGGACTGCCAAATCCTGATCCCAGTCTATGGCTCACCCACTACTCAAAGGCCTCAGCGCGCGATCATGTTCCTGCCGCGAGCATCCCAATTCTGCCGCATGTCCATGCGCTGATCCAACAGCGCAGATTGATACAGAGCCAGGGCCAATTGCCGCGAAAGGAATTCATGCTGCACGACCGATCAAATTGGCCCGTCATTCACCTCCCTCCAGGAGTTGCCCGCGCGGCTGCCCAGGGCCAGATTCCTCCGGGCGCCGGCCACAGAAGAGGGGCGAGCATTGCGCAGGAAGCGACATTGGAAGAGGAAGAAGACGTGTCTCGTGGAGATCTGCTTGACTTCATGACGCTTCGGGATATCAGCCGGGTCCGATACGAACAACACCACGAATGGATGGAGGAGATTATCGAGTCACCATATCCGACATTGTCCATCATCCCCAGTGATCTTGGCTTCGGCCGGAAAGGACAGCTTGAAGAGTTGACCAAGGATTTCTTTGACGCCCCAGTAGCCGCGACAAGGGAGCCAAACACCGGACCACCACCGCGAGTGGGTAAAATGCCCTCTGGTCAGGCCGAAGACTTCATCAAACGAGCTTCAGACAAGCTGGTCGCAATGCAAACGGAACTGGAAGAGATGAGGAAGAAGCACGCTCGACGGATGGAGAAGTTACGCCGCTCCACAACATTGACAACAGCGGAGAAAAAGCTGCGCACGGTGTCCAACGGGCCAGAAAGACAGAGTATTTCCAAGGACGCGGCAAACGGGCTCACCGACTCTGCACCCCGTGATGCAATCGACGAGATCATGGGCACTGTAGAAGCAGATATGGGTCAAAAGCTGACAAAGACTACCACCGTGACACTGATATCCAAGGGTGGTTTGGAGGAGCGAAAGCAGATCAGTCCAGCTCCAGTTGCAACCTCGATTCCAACTCTTCCTCGATCCCAGAGTGCGATCAACCCTGCCGTCTCTGTGGATGCCTCGATCCAACAACACGTCCCGCCACAGCCATCACCCAGCATTGCTCAAGAGCAGAAACCTCAACAGGAGGAGATACCTACTCCGGTGGGTGGACCGCAGACGCCGAGTCAGCCAGCACCTGCAGCTGCTGAAGGAGAAAGTCGGCCATCTGCAGCAGAGCCCAGCCAACCCCCTGCCGCGGAGCAGCCGCCTCAACCCGATGCCAATCCTGCCGGTGATGACCTTCCGCAACTGGACGACATAGGGACAGACGTCAACATGGAAGGTATGGTTGATCATGTTGACAGTACCGACCGGGGTGGAGATGAATGGGTGATGATCGGCGAAGATGGAGGCCAGAACGACGATATCCCGGAGATACAGACCGAGGGTGCCCAAGACCTTGTGCAACCCAGCGCCGAAGAGGCTGCCGCACACGCCAGCGGTCACGATACGGACCTCCAACAGCTACCACAAGCTCAGCTCACCCAAGATGCACAATTGAACACGCCTGATTTTGACATGGGGGGCGATTTCGACAATGTTGAGGTGGACACCGCTGGGGACGCGCTCGCCAGCTACGGCAACGACGAAGATCTCAACCTGGAAAACATGGAGGGCTCGGCTTTCGGAGACGCATTCCATACCGAGGACGAGGAAATCTCGTAGCACGAGTTTGACTTGCTGTTCTAGGATTGTTTGGTCGAGCTACCTCTTTGAAGTCTATTGTCAGCACGTGCTGGCCTTGCAGAATGTATCTTTACTGATTTGCTCAAGTTGCTCAAATGCGCCGTGTAAGAACGTCCCACGTGCAAGTGCGACCTGTAAGAAGTCGAGGAAGCAACTCCGCTTGACAGAAATTTCTTCGGCTTGCAACTACTCATTCAGTAGTAGGTGGCTTGGTTCCGCTCCATTGCTGGCGTCTCGTCTGCCATGAACTAGCTCTTTTCACTGCAGGCGAAGAAGAGGATAAGGGATTTCAAGATCCTGTCAAGCGACCCTGCGTGTGCCTTTGTACCGTCTGCCGAACCCCCCGGGAAACTTATCCGGTGCCCCTCTTCGACAATGCTACGCACGCCGTCGCCAAGCAGCCTCTATGGCTTGGTTGATATGGGCAGGTATGGCAGCACTCCTCTCTGGGGCAGATGTGACCACTCAACTTACTGATCGTGGTCGACCATTAACAGCAATGGAATCCGGTTCTCAATCACAGACCTGTCACCTTCATCGGCCCGTTCTTTACCGACGATTTACCAAGACCGTGAGGGTATCTCCTTGTTCGACGCGCAATATTCTACCGGTGTCAAGGGGCCCATCCCACAGGAAACCATCGACGAAGTCCTTATCTCACTGAACAAATTCAAGACCGCGTGCGCCGACTTCGGCGTCCCTGCGACCAATATCAGGGTGCTAGCCACCGAAGCTACCAGGACTGCCGAGAACTCGGTGGACTACCGTCGCCAGATCAAAGATGCAACTGGTTGGGATGTCGACATGCTGCCCAAGGAGGCCGAAGGAAGGATTGGTGCCCTGGGTGTGGCTAGCAGCTTCGCAACTGTCGAGGGGCTAGTAATGGATTTAGGAGGTATGTTCTGTCTGGCCCATCTTCCCAGTTGGCCCAACGCTGACGCTGCTGGGAAGGAGGAAGCACGCAAATCACCTGGATGGTGGCCAAAGACGGCCACATCCAAACCAGCTCGAAAGGCAGCATTTCCTTTCCTTATGGTGCGGCAGCCATGACCCGACAACTGGCAGAACTGCCCGACTCGCCCCCGGATCCCCACGGCCACCACAAGTCGCATTCTCCTGTCATGTCTCCGCGCGAGCTGCTGGCGGACAAAATGAAAGCCCAGTTCAGACAAGCTTTCGAGGAGCTCGATCTTCCCGACCTTTTACACCACAAAGCTAAACATGGAGGACTGACGTTGTATCTCTCGGGAGGCGGATTTCGGGGATGGGGCTACCTGCTCATGTCTCAGCATCGTGTCTCTCCCTACCCAGTTCCCATTATCAATGGGTTCTGTGTCGCGAAGCGCGAATTTCAACAAACGGCCCACATCACCACCCTCGCAGCCGAAGAGTCGGTGTTTCGCATCTCGAAACGTCGCGCTGAGCAGGTGCCCGCGGTGGCATTCCTGGTCAATGTGCTCGTCGAGGCACTGCCGATGATCCAACAAATCCGATTTTGTCAAGGTGGAGTGCGTGAAGGATTCTTATTCGATACCCTTGACGCCAGGACAAAAGCTCTTGATCCGCTTGAGGCGGCCACGGCACAGTACGGGACTTCCTCTGCAGCTGATCTCGCCGCTCTGTTGTGGGATGGGCTTCCGGGCGTCAACAACCTTGACCGGTCATTACCGCAAACCTTTACTCCATCTTTCGTAAGAGCTGTTGCAGACATGATGTATCTACACCTGCCGCTGCCCAAAGAAACCCGCTCGCTCTCGGCCCTACACGCTCCCATCACGGGAGTTCTTGCGTCCGCCCACGGAGTTTCTCATGCAGATCGAGCCATTCTCGCTTTGACGCTTTGTGGACGGTGGAATGACGACGTTCCGCCTCCACACGACAACTTCAAGGCTCGTCTTTACTCCGTCCTGACGCAACAGGAAGGCTTCTGGGCCAAATACCTCGGCGCGTTAGCCGGCCTGGTTGGTACAGTGTACCCTGCCGGCCACGTCGACGCGAAGCACCCACGGTTGAAGTTCTCGGCACGCTGGGCCGATGGTCTGGGCAAAAAGGGGCTGAGTCAGGGGGTGGTCTTGAAGCTGCACTGCCGGCGTGACGATCCGATGACCTGTCCGATGGCGTTGAATTCGCTCGTCAATGAAGTTGAGAAGGTGGGCAAGAAGAAGAACCGCGTCGGCGGAGAACACGGCTATGGAGTGCCGATCGAAGTTGAGATCGAGAGAGATTTGATCTAGGTTCCAGACCACCTCCATACAGTCGAGTGTTTGCATAAGGGTTATCATGTGCCACATGCTTGTAAGGATGCAATGGAATCGATGCAGTCAGCAGATGTCTTTGCTCGAGGTATGGAGATAATATAGACAGCGGCGTGAATGACGTGACATCTCAGTCAGCTCCATTCTCAATCTTGCTAAGAGATCGAGCTCGTAACGAATGTATATTGGAGTTGGTGCTGGACTTGGCTTAGCGGCCGTGGTATATACCATGCATTCAACAAAAGAAGGAGAAGAGAAGGGAAGGGAAATGGATACGATGATACAGTACTCCGGAGGTAGGTAGATAGAGCAGCGCAGCGGCAGATGGCCTTAATACTGTAGCAAAACGGACCCCCTCAACGGGGGCGAGACTAGATGGACGGATGAGATCTAATTGATGTATACCTAGTAGCCTACTTGTAGACTTCTTCACTGGGCAAGTTGGCCAGTGTTGTGTTGGGCGCGGCGCGGAGCGTGCAGCTCCAGGCCAAAAGGCCAAAGGCCAGTTCAATGACAAAAAGTCGTGCACGGCTCTGACTCCTCCGTTCCTCATCCTTGGACTGGCGCAACACCGGGGCGCAACATGAAAAAGGTGTCTGGCCTGGCCGAGGTGGAATCTTCGTGCTCTGTCTTTGCTCCTGCTCTGCCTTTGCTTCTACTGTACGATATGCCCCTCTTCCCATTCAGCCGCGATGTATGGCTATCGATTTCCGTGGCCGAGATTCTGTCGAGAAAAAGCGTTGCGGCATACTGGTAGAGATTTTCCGCATGCCTCGTTGATCGAACAGCAGTAGCAATAGTCACGGCGATGTCTGTGAAACCTTGCAATTACCCGTCCCCTGTTGCTCGCGTGGGAAGAGAATAGTATATCGTGATAAGCGTAGGCATTGCTATGGTATTTGGAGTGGCTCGGCAGTAGCGGATTAGTGGAATCTCAATGACTCCTGTTGACGAAGCCGTCAATGATGACAGCGCGCTGGCTGGTAAGCCATAGCTTCATCAGACATAGCCCCTTCCGAGACTTAGACTGTCGGCTCCGGCTGAACATGGAGAAACCCATGTCTGACTTGTCGTTCGATGTCGGTGATTCGTCCTCGTCTCATCGCCACGCGAGCAACCTCAAAGTGGTGTGTCCTCGGTGGACTTAGCGCACAGCACAGTCAATTCGACTACCTCACGACATGTTCCGCTTCCTGTGAAGATGAAGTAGAAGTCCCGTCACCGTAGAAGCGGCTGCTCGACTGATGTCGGTTCGCTCTTCAAGGTGCTCACAACTTGGATTTCAGCCACGCCACGCCTCCGACACCAGCGGTTATTACACCTCCGCAAACTTGAGCAGCCCCGTTGACAACGGCTAGTCCGGCACCTCCAGCACCCGCGCTTTGAGCAATCGCGAAGCCGCTGCCGGCCACGACATTACCGATGCTTCCGTGGATGGTCGCCGCTAGGGTCCCTACATGACGGAAACTGGCTGAGCAAAAATACGACTAAGAGCGACAAAACTCCAGGCGAAGAGGCCACTTACCAGCCTGGACTCCGCCAGCCGCGAAACCCACAGCAGAAAGTATTGGCACAGAAGCAAGAGCCGGGGCGGCCATGAGGGCAATACCGGCAGTCCCGACGACAGCGCAGGCGGCAACACCCGGAGTTTCGACCGTCCATGCCGCGGCCTATACATTTCGCAGGGTCCCTCAGATAGTGGTGAAAGATAGTGACTTTTACGGGCAATAGGACTTACTGATGTTGCAGCCTTGGGCCCGTGGTCTATGAACGCCTTCTGCGCGGTCGCTGCGCCTGAGGATGCATATTTCAAAGCGTGCCGACTTGCTTCAACAATGTGGGAGGTAATATGAGATTCGGCAACCATGGCTGCTGCCCTATTGAAAGACATAATGTCGGGTGAGAGTGCCCATGTATGAAGCAGTAGAAGGGCAGGTGGGCTGATTGCAGGCTGAGTAGTACTCTAGTACAGGATGGATACGCCAAGACTTGGACGCCCCTTTCCAATGCGGGGTCAGACGCGTCTTTTCATTGTCACAGAATGGTGAGGTGAAAGTGAAAGTGAGAGTGAGAAATTCAATGCTGGAGTGATCTGAGCGTATCGTTGCGGTGTATCCAAGTACGGCAAAGTTACACCCGACTCACGCCAAAGGAAGTGGATAGAAATACTGTACTGGCACTGCTGCAACCCGAGGCCAGCGACGCGTGAACAACTGAGACAACTGTTCAGCGTAGTGCGTGTTCAACAACAACAAGGTCGATATCTGTTGGTCTGGCACCAGCATAGACCCGAGTAAAATCATGGACATCGACATCGCTGATATTCTCGCCGACATCTCTCGCTCTCAGAACTACACATCCTCCTCATCATCCCACCATTACTCACCCAGCGACACCGACGCCTTTACAGACCACCAACTCCTAACGCGAGCATGGCAGTCCGAGCGCTGCGCCCCAGATCTGCTACCATACCCGACCGACCTGATGACACGCGTCATGTCCCGGGTGCAGGCTCAAATATCGCGCATCGAGGACCTCGCTAGCGGGATGGGCGACGACTACACGATCAACGGCATCGCCAAGCAAGGCGGCATGCAGAACGCGAATCTCGTGCTCGCGATCTTACAGACCGATCTGTCACGCACACAGTTCCTCGTCCGGAGCCTGTTGCGCCAGAGGTTGGCAAAGATCACAAAGTACGCCACGTATTACCTGGCCGAGCATCTGGATTCGGAGGGTGGAACAAGCGCGACCATGTCTCAGTCTGAGGTTGCTTTTCTACGACATCATCAGGCATTGTTGGGTGAGTTGTATGACAGCAGCTTTCTGAACGCGTTCCCGCAGGCCTTGAGGAGGTTGGACGATTCGAGCGGTGGAGTGGCGATGGTTGAGGGGCCAGACGTGAGTAAGGCCGTGATTGTGCGGTGTTTGACTGAAGGGACGTGGAGCAACGAGAGGGATCTTGACGATGCGAAAGATTTGGGCCACGATGAAGGCGCGAATGTTGCGCTGAGGATGAGACGAAACGAGGTTTGGCTTGTCAGGTGGAGGGATGTCAAGAAGGGGGTCGAACGAGGAGAGGTCGAGTTATTATGACGAGAGGGTCTCTTCGAGATGATGAACCGCGACTACGGCAATGAGACTACGAACCACGAGCACGGACGAGGCTTCCACTATACGTTGATCAAGCAGAGATTCTCGAATTTCTACCAGCACACTACGACGAGGGTCTTCGACTCTCGCTGGCACCTCAGCTCTCATTCCTTCCCTACCCTGTGGGCCTCGGCTGGTCCACCTTGCTCCACTTGCAGGACGCCTTCCTTCTCGGCTTCACTGTGTCTCCCTTCCTCATCCCCCTCGCCAGCTCCCTGCAGCCCGACGGAACTGTCCCCGATCGCGTCCGCCGGTATGCGGTAGTAATCCAGGAAATTGACGCAGAGGGCATACGTCCATGCCGCAATGAAGAAACAGACCGGAACGACAAACGCAAAGGGCGTCGAGTTGCGCCAATCGGCCGTCGCTCCCAGGAGTGGTGGGACGGCAGCACCACCGCTGACTCCGCCTAACGTCATATTAGCACGCGAGGCACTTTGCACCCAGTGGCAAGGAAGGAAGAGAGAAGAACATACCGACGATCCAGCCCGCCGCCCTTTTGGTGTGCCGCCCCTGGCCCCGAATCCCCAACGCCACAATCGTGGGAAAGCACACGCTTTCAAAGAAAAGCGTGAGCATAAACATGGCGATCCCGGTATTTCGTCTCTCGGTGATTGCCGCACTGCAGAATGCGATGACCGACGTCATGTAGAAGAGGAAGATGTACCGCGGGCGGATGAAGCGCATGAGGAAGGAGCCGGAGAAGCGGCCGACCGCAAAACAGCCCTGCGCACCGGCAAGGAGAGCGGCCCCAGTGGCGTCGCTGATATCGGAGATCTCGGTAAAGTAGTTGATTGCGTATCTGTGGTCCAAAAGTGTGAGCGCTGGACTAGCGTGTTGGGGACAAGAAAAAAGGGGTTTAAAAGACATACCCTGCCAAAGCCACTTGGGAGCCAACATAGCAGAATTGGGCGAACGCCGCGTGGAACACGGTCTATATGAGTGGAAGTATCAGCCGGGAGTGATCGAGACACAAGGACGCAGCTCGAAATGCACCCACATATTGTTTCCGAAACGGTCTCTTATTCCTCTCCTCCAACCCGCCATGCGTGACACTAACTTGATGCTCCATATCCGCATCCGTGACCTCAGGGATCGGTGAGATGTAGAAGATGAATGCCAGGATGAAGACAAAGATGGCGATGGCGAGGTACACCCACTGCACGTTCTTCAGGCTTTGAATGTCGTCCTCGGTGTTCTTGAAGAAGGCATAGCTGCCCAGCACGGGGCCGACGACCGTGCCCACGGCGTTGAATGATTGAGCCAGGTTAATGCGCAGTTCCGAGTACTTCGGTGGACAGCACACGGCGATGAAGGGGTTTGCCGCCGTCTCGAGACTGCCCAGCCCGCTTCCAATGATGAAGGTGGCTCCACAGAAGCCGCCAAAGGACCGCTTCAACCCGGCAGGCCACATGAGCAGCCCGCCGATGCCATAGAGGGTCAGCCCGAACATGAACACGGCCTTGTAGCTGTAGTGGCGGAGGATCCAGTTCGCGTAGAACAGTGAGGCCAGCGGGTAGGCGCCGAAGTAAGCTGCTTGCAGACCGGATGAGCGGGCGCGAGAAATGCCCAGCACACCTTGGAAGTGTTTGTTGAGGGTATCGAGGAGGCCATAGGCGAAACCCTGGACGAGAGGTCAGCTGAAGAGAGTGAGATGGATCAAGAAACAGACGTGACCTACCCAGAGGAAGTAAAGCGTCGTCACGAGGATTATGGGCAGTATCGACTGGCGAACGGAGAGCTCCGAGGCTTTTGTGACGGCATCATCTCGTACTTTCAGCGTGGTGTGTTTGAAAAGCCCTGATTTCCTTCTCGCCATTGTGCTGAATGAAATCACGCCGAGGAATGGCAAGGTCAGAGATTAGAACTGTAGAGGTGTGGTAGTACTATATAGGATCGGTCACGACTGCCTTAAAACCACGCGAGAAGAGCCACCAACACCGGCCCCGGCATGACGTTGCATTCTGTAGCTTTTGAGGGCAGTCACATCAGCGACGATTGGATTGTAGTCCATGACGTTGTTGGCCAAGCCATGCGCGTGGACGTAGATGGGCGATGGAGGGTCCTTTCGGTCGCAAAATGTGGAGAGAAAACGAGGAGAAGCGGAGGAATGATCTGCAGGCGATCTGCATTCAAGGCTTGCGGCATTCAAACTCGGGTCAACAGTCACCGATGCGATAAGACTGCGACATGAACGCTATTGGGCATTGGACGAGGGTCGGTAAGGAACAGGAATCAAGCCGTGAAGGGTCATTTTTTAAATTTTGTCCTCTCTCTCTCCAGGCGCCAGAAGCTCACCGAAAGATGCGCCAGAAGCTCGTCCAAAGATACGCCAATTCCCAGTCCGAGATGCTGGAGGAAACTTCGTTGTAGACTCCGACGCTAAATGGACCAGGCAAAGCAAAAACCGAAGGGTATACCCGTGCCACATGCAAAAACAGATCATATCGTCTTGGCTCATGAAGCCGTTTCGACATAGTTGGAGGGGAAGACTCCAGTACGACCATCTTCTGTGCGGCCAGTCCACCAGTCCGACTTGCTCTCAGTCCGTTTCGTGATGGTTATGACATCTCCTTTCTTAAAACCGAGGTCTCCCTCTTGATCGGGGTCGAAGGTGAACAAAGCAACGGCTTGGTCTGAACGTAACATGCCCGTCTTCTGCTTGAAGATTGGTTTCGGAGCCGTCGGTCTATTGGGCCTGTTGTCGGAATAGCTGTGGTCATTTTGCAGGGTGCTTGATCGACTGCGGCTGGAGAAGGTGTCGAAGTTGCTGTTGCTGGTGTTGCCGCTGTTGGTACGGCCAGCGGGCGCACGGTCGTAAACATCGTCAGCCCACGTATTGGCTCGTCGAGCCTGACTTGGGTTATCGCGGTAGACGTAGTTGTCGTCCGCCGAGGTCACGGTCGAAGAGCGGTTGTTGCGCACATTGGCACCATAAGCCTCGCCGGTTCTTCCCTCCCAAACAACATCATCATGTTGATCATCGTATATCGGCATGTCGTTGTACATATTGTCGGCAAAGGCCGCACCCGAGAATACTCGGGTGTTTAGAACCCTCATCAACGGGTCGGCCGCGGGAGGAGGTCTGACAGCACCCTCCAAGAGTTGTCTCGCGGTGACTCGACCATTGTAGAGTTTCTCGTTCGCGTCTCGTCTCTCAATCAGGACACTGCCCTCCAGACTGACACCTGCGAACAGCCCTTTTGTTTTGCTGTACGAGAAGACACCCGCGACGCCTTTTAAGCTGGCTGCGCCGGCAGCCTCTGCATTCCGACCAACCGGGCCGGCGGCAATGGAGACGTTCCCACCGAGGGTGACGGAGGCGGCTTGGGAGAAGGATCTGACGGCATTATAGTCATTAAGGATGAAGACGAAGTCGGTCAGTTCGAAGCCTATTTGACCACCAAACCCCCCTCCTGCAGTTGCAATGGCCGATGGGGCCGACCACGAGCCATCCGCAAGCCGTGCGACGACGACGCCGGAACCCAGTCGACCAGAACCGAGGAAGCCGGCTTTGAAGACCGTCAAGACTGCTAGACCCTACAACATGTCAGCCGCAGGTCAGCAAGCATGGAAAGATCATACCTTTGCATTTGCAAGGATCGATGGAGGGATCACTTTATCTGGGCCGAAGCTTTGTCTGGGGTCGACGAATGATGCCAGAATCTTGCCCGCTTTCTTACACTCGCCTGCAAATTGTGAGTCCAAAGCAACAGAGAATCATCGCCGCCGAACTTACTCCGCATGGAGGAGGGTAGCGGGTTATTGATACCGAAAGGCATAATGAGGGGTTAAAGAGGTTCTCGGAGGACGTCGACTTCTCGTTCAATTGGTCGCGTGGTCAGGCCCAGATCAGAGCTCGTGGGCAGCGTATAAGCAGCGAGGTCGAGATTGAGCGAAGGTGAGGGTGAGAGTGACGGTAACGGAAGCCGGCGGGCTGAGCGTTGAGGCTCCCGAGTGACGAGTGTGGGGAGCCGTTGCGGTAGCACAGTACAAGTACCAGGCCAGCAACAGATTTTGAGATATCAAGGTCACCTGCAATAGACTTTGCTCCACGCACAGCGAGGGTGAAATGATAAGGATAATATACACAGGCAGCAGCCCGCTGGAGCACAATTCACAAGCTGCAGCTGCAGCATGGAAGATTCTCTTCGCTAGAGAGAATTGCATTAGGCGGGACACGCTGCACTGCGTCGTCATGGTCTTGGCGTGTCGTTGCTGTGAGGCGCAGGCAAAGGGCGAAGACCGACGCAACGAGACGGTGCCATGATCACGCAGCATTTTGCCGTCGCAACAAGACTTCGCGTCCGCAACAACAGCTCTGAACAGGCAGTATTGCCCTCTCTTCTACGCGGCCCAGCCGGCCCTCCAACAGTGGCCGAGACTGCGCCCGGAAGATAATGACCCTCCCTGCCTGGGCCAGCTAGCTCTGTTGCAATGGCGACGGTGAGAATCTGCGTCGTAGGCGACGAGGGATGTGGTAAGTCCAGCCTTATCACTTCTCTTGTTAAGGACACCTTCGTCAGCAACAGGATCCAAGCTGTCTTGCCTCAAATCACCATTCCTCCGACATTGGGAACCCCCGAGAATGTCACCACCACCATTGTTGACACGTCCGCCCTCCCGCAAGACCGCGCGACTCTAGCCAGAGAGCTGAGGAAGTCGAATGTCATCCTGCTCGTCTACTCAGACCACTACAGCTATGAACGGGTTGCCCTGTTCTGGCTGCCCTACTTTCGATCCTTGGGCGTCAACCTCCCGGTGATTCTGTGTGCGACCAAGTCCGACCTCGTCACAACCTCTACTCCCGCGCAGATTGTCGAGGAGGAAATGCTGCCGGTCATGTCAGAGTTCAAAGAGATTGACTCGTGTATACGGACTAGTGCTCGTGATCACTTCAATGTCAATGAAGCCTTTTTCCTCTGCCAGAAAGCAGTCACACACCCCATTGCTCCCTTGTTTGACGCGAAAGAGTCCCAGCTCAAGCCTGCTGCCGTGGCCGCATTGCTTCGCATCTTCTATCTCTGTGACAAGGATAAAGACGGGCTCCTCAATGACAGGGAGATGGAAGATTTCCAGCTCAAATGTTTTGACAAGGGCTTGAGCGACGAGGATCTGCAACACATCAAGGAAACCATCGATAGCCACATCCCTTCTGCCGCTTCGGCCAAGGGCATCAGCTCTCAAGGCTTTCTGCTGCTCAACAAGTTGTATGCCGAGAAAGGCCGCCACGAAACCATCTGGGTCATTCTGCGCACCTTTCAGTACACCGACAGTCTGTCTCTCCAGGAGTCATTTCTCCATCCCAAGTTCGACGTGCCGGAATATGCCTCTGCAGAATTGTCTCCAGTGGGCTATCGCTTCCTGGTCGATCTGTTCCTCACTTCCGATCGCGACAACGACGGTGGTCTGAAGGACGAGGAATTGGCGTCGCTCTTCGCTCCTACTCCTGGCATCCCCCAATCGTGGGTTGACAACAATTTCCCTTCTTGCACTGTCCGAAATGATGCCGGTCACGTCACGCTGCAGGGCTGGCTTGCGCAATGGTCCATGACCACCTTCATGTCACCGAAGACGACACTGGAGTATCTAGCCTACCTTGGCTTCGAGTCCCCGGATCGCTCCAATACCAGCACGACGGCAGCGCTGAAACTGACGAAACCACGAAAGCGAAGAAGAAAACCAGGCCGAGTTGGCCGCAACGTTCTACTTGCTCATGTTCTGGGTGCGCCTCAGTCGGGCAAATCGGCCTTGCTAGACACACTGATAGGTCGGCCATTCAGCAACCTGTACCATCCCACAATTCAGCCCCGAGTAGCGGTGAATACGGTCGAGCTCCCTGGAGGACGGCAATGCTACCTCATTTTGAAGGAACTGGGAGAATCCGAGGCCGCTGTGCTGGACAACAAGAGCAAACTGCTCGACCAATGCGACGTTATTGTCTACACCTATGACTCGGCAGACCCCGACTCATTCGCATACATCCCCAACATTCGCAAGGCTTACCCTCACCTGGAAGATCTGCCCTCAGTCTACGTTGCTCTCAAAGCAGATCTAGATCGGACCACGCAACGAGCCGAGTATCAACCGGACGAGTACATTGCTACGATCCAGCGGATGCCCCAGGGTCCTCCCATTTCTACCAGTGTCACATGGCCTTCGATCCAAGATCTGTTCGTCACCATTGCTGAAGCCGGTCTTGAGCCAGCCACCGCATATCCACGCCCTCTTGAAGACGAGGACAGCGGCCAGCTAATGAGATACGGGCTGGCGCTCGGCGTGGTCGTTTGTGCCGCTGCCGCAGCAGTGGTCGTGTGGCGGCGGTCGGCCAGTGCGGGTGGATGAAGTGCGAGCATGCTTTGAAGGCCCATTCTCTCGCTGAGGGGGCATAGTATCATCGAACGACGAAGTGGTGATAGCGGGTCTTCAACAGCATCGACCTCACAGCGAGTCTGTTTACTAGCGAAGTGATACCCCTTTTCAGCGCTGACGTCTCTCGGACATCTCCATACGTTACCGACATGTACCTGTTCTGTTATAGTGGATCCGTCAGGCCTACTGCCACGCATCATTTCATCCTTGATACGAAGCTTAGATAAGCCATAAGACTCCCATAGCGCAACCTCACCACATCTAGGAGAATATCCGATGGAGAGATAGACGAGCACGAAATAAGAGTCTCTCGCTTTCTCTCCCAGTTCGATAAAACAACATAGGGACTCTCCATCCGCTTATTGAGCCTTGCCCACTGCACAGTGCTCGGCAGCGACAGAAAGGGCGAGCCGATGATTATCATCCACTCCGCCCACCACGTCCTCGGATATAGTTGAGCCAGCACCACACGCGCCCTGAGGTACCAGTACACACACTCTCGCAAGCACAGTCGTATCCAAACTCTACGTCCATTTCCCCCAATCCCGAACCATAGGCAGGCAGAAACCACACACCCCGGCCAACATGCGAGCCATCATCCCCCCAACCGACACAGAATACGTCTCGTCGCTCCTCTCATCTCCGCCCCGACCACACACACCCGCCATCATGTCGACGATCACGACGCTAAACCTCCAAGACCACATCGAAGGCGGCCACTTTGTCGAAACAGACCGCGACCCGCTCCGCGTGCCAAACCCGTTCAAGTCCCGCGCGCAGGTACCTAACGCCACAGCCCAGGATCCCGCCCCGGAGGATACCCGCAACGCGTCCACGACGATCTATTACCTCGTCACGCCGCGCAGTCCCGTCGGCTACTTCCACAGGAACCGCGCCCGCACCGTGCATACCTTGCACTGGGGCCGAGGGCGGTATGTCGTCTTGCATCATGTCGATCGGGCGTCTGCTGCCCCCTCCTCCTCCTCTCCGTCTGGAGAAGCAGCTGTCCCCGGGAAAGTCAAAGTCGAGGTCGAGACGTTCGTCGTGGGCAAGGATCTCGCGCGCGGCGAGAGGTTGCAGTGGATCGTGGAGGGGGACAAGTTCAAGGCCTCGTTTCTGCTGCCTGATGAAAACGAAAATGAGAATGGCGACGGGACGGCGGGTGAAAGCGAAAAGGGCTGTCTGATCAGTGAGACGGTCGTGCCTGGGTTTGAGTATGCTGACCATGATTTCTTGACGGCCGAGCAGTTCGTCGAGAGTCTCGACGCGGACGCGAGGGAGGAGTTGAAATGGTTGGTGAGGCGGGACGAGCGGGAACGCTTGGACGAGGTGGTGAACGCCATGAGGTTAACCTGAGGGAATGTGATCATGGTAGAAGGCGGTGGCTCGGGCAGCACAGGAGTACGTGGCAATGAAACGAGAGTTTGCGTCGAGTGATCGACTCCTGAGAGGGTTCAAAGGTACAGCTATGGTGTATAGGGGATATCACTACTATGAAAAATGATGCTACCGAGTCCAACTCCACCAAGAGCACGGTTTGATTCATAAATTGTCGTCCTCTTTCCTGCTTCCCTTCGTCACCATGCCTCATCCGCTCCTCGAGGATTTCGCTGCGATTTGTCCCTGTTCCTGAGCATTTGCCCCATCATGAAGTGATTGACATCTTCATCCGCCCAATAGCTCAAGTGACTCGCAATACTGGCTAGCAGAGACACATCGAACATGCCCTCTTGGATGTGGTAGTCGACTCTGCCATTGCTGTTGAGCGCACGGACTTTGGCCTCTTCGCGCCGGAGTCTGCGTGCTCGTTCCTGGGACTGTCTGTACTCGGTCGAGCTACGAGCTTGAGCTTCGGCATCGGGACCTTCGGTGGCAGCTTGACGTTTTTGAAATCCAGAATACAGGGTCTCAAGCTCAGAATCAATCAGCGTAGGTGCTTGTTCCGTCGATGGGGACATTTTAGCCGCGTCGGCCAGTTCTTGCTGTCTTTTTTCGTCCGCAACAGGCAAGTTCGTGTCGACTGTGGGTTGAGTTCCCTGTTTGGCTGCGTCTCCGATTTTGGCCTTGTCCTGTGCCAAAGCCTGCTCTTCACCAGTGATGCCCAGGCTTCTGTTGATCAGGGTAGACGCAACACCAGAGGTGAGGTTGTACCAGCTCGACATAATCTGCTGACCTACTCGCTCCGAGATATTGGAGATACCTGGGGCAGCAAAGAGATTCTTCTTGGTGTATGGGATCGGCTGAGACTTGAGCTGTGCCATGGCGGGCGAGATGAGCGGCTCCAGGCGGTAGGCTATAGGATCAGTAGGGTGGAAGATGTTGAACAGTTCGCTGCATTTCGGCGAGGAAGTCGTGATTGGTATGAGATCTGTCGGACTGTAGGCGGCATTAAGCTTCAAAGAGGGATTATCGAATGGGTCGTTCTTCATTGGATCTGGATCAAACGGTGATGTAGGTACTACCGTGGCCCCGAAAGCGCTGGCTCCGTGAGACGGTCGGGCAGCGATCGTTCTGCCCTTGAGCATCTGAAAGAGGCCGACGGGCGAGCCAAGAGCGAAGAAGTTCTCAACGTCAAAGTCGAGTTTGAGGTCTTTTGTCTCGATGCCGAGCTCGCGCGATGTCTTGCTCGACACTCGTCTCGGACGCGTTTTCAGTTCGTCTTCCTGTCTGCAAAGGATATCGAAGCAAATGGCGCTACCCAGCGAGTGGCCACAGAAGCTCACCTTCCCCGAGAAGCCTGTTCGTTGTTTGAACAGCTGGTAGACTCGATTTGATTCTTGCTGCACGATCGAAGCAATGTGCTCTCTGTAAGCACTTTGGTAGAGGAGCACGTCCAACGCCAGATCAGTGATCAGGTTCCGCACCGCCGGGACGCCTTCCACCGTGATATCCTGCAGCGAGGGGTATTGATCTTCGAAGAGAGTGTCAGCATCGCCAATGTCAAATTCCTGACGGTTCTGCTTGAGACTTTGCTTCGGGAAATCTAGTCTGTGTCGCCAGCAGATGGGGAGCACCTGTACTCTGCAGTTCTTTGGGTCACCACTTAAAGCCTGTAGGTCAGGAGCCGACTCATACACGGCCTTCATCGTCTTGCGGAGCATATTGACATCATGAATGAAGTTGATGCTGTCAAGACGCAAACCTAGCCGCTGGCCAATCCCATGGGTCACAAGAACTAAGTGATCAATCTGTCTTGCCTGGTCTTCTCCGTCTTTCTCTCGGGCGTCTTCCATCTCACGTTCTTCTTGCTCTCGGGCCTCTTCCTCCTCGCCAATTTCGTTGAATTCGTCAGCTTTAGGGAGACCAGCCAGGGAGGAGATTTGTCGCTCAAGTGCCGTACGTCGTGGTCTCTCCGTATCGTCCTTCTTCTTTGCTTGGAGCTTGTCCTGGCCAGGGTCGGCTTCGGCTTCCGAGGGCACTTTGGCGGACTTGCGTTTGTCCTTCGTGGCGGCAGATTCGCCGTCTTTCTGCTCGGCTTTCGGGGGGTCGCCCAATCTCTCTACCCAGCCGCGAACAACTTTAGTGCCCCCATAGCCGACAAATCTTCCGTAAACTGTGCTGCTCACTCGAGAGAGAAAGTCGTCGGTGGTCAGATATGCGACTGTATCGTCTTGGTATGTCACTGTCGTGTTCATATGGGTCCCAAAGAGTCGATACGTGTTGGGGCTGGTAGTTTGGATATCGTCCTGCGACGGGGGCGCCTGGGCCGAGGACCGAGCTGACGAGCTCTCTATAATTTCGGATTTCGGTCGCGCTCTAGGTTGTGAAGCTGCACGCGGGGATTGCAGGTTGATTCGCCTCCAAGGACTCAGTTTCAAGTAGCCTTCCTCAAGCTGGTGGGCTAGATTCTCGTCGCATGGTCTTAGGGGATTTTCTGCGTAGAACCAAGTACCTCTTCGTACTTCGTACACCGGGCCAAGCCAATACGCGGGCAGCAGCTCCCGTTTCTCAATGTCGACGTCGTACAGGTAATCCTCGTTCACTGGTACCTTGGTACTCGTCGCCGGCTCAGCGCTTCCGCCTCTGCTTTGACTCTTCTGCACAAGAGTCTGATACGCCTTTTCGATGTTGATCGAATCCGTGGCTGAGAAAGCAACCAACCTTTTCGGGACTGGCGGTGGTTTGGACTTGTCTTCGGCTGATGGCTCCGGTGCAAATGGCTTCCGCTTTGGCACGTCAACGGCATAATGCCACCGAGCTTTTAGAGGAGGACAGTCCTTGGGGTATTTCGGCAGATTGCGAGGTCCCAGATTAATGGTGTGGTCGAGCCCACTAGACTGCTTGAGAGCTGGAGATTTGTCCTTGGGCTTCTGGAGAGGTGACTTGGGCGGAGGTGTGCTGCTTCTACTCCAGGGGAAAATCGTGCTCGCCAGAGAGGATTTGTTGGCTGCCTCCGCCATGCCCCTCCGGACAGCCCGTATCAGGGCCGGGAATCGATCCAATATGGTAGCATGTAATTGGTAGCCTTAAGCAGGATACGAGCACGAGGCTGCACGGTCTTGGAGAGGGACTTTGGAATACTCCCGCGAGGTTGAAGCTCGGTTGATTGACAGTACAGTTGCGGATTGTGCGATTTCTGAGTCGGCAGGTCTCCGCTACGGGCAGCTAAGATAAGGATATACTGTGGTAGAAGAAAATGGAAGAATGTTGATGGTCGAGGCCAGATCACAAGAAACGGGGAGAATGAAGGTGCCAATGATGCAACCGACGGGAATGGAATGGTCGTGAATGGTTTGGGTGGCAGCCTTGCCGACTAGTGTCCTGAGCCTTGGGTGGCCTATTACATAACCACCTAGCCTGTCCCGGCGTCGCCTGCGCCTGCGCCTTCGCCGGCCAAGTCGCCCGAATTGCTGCGCCGCAGTGCGTCATTTGGCGTCTGCGGCTGCCCGCATCCTGCATTCTGCAACCTGCGTGCTTCGTGATCCCGCTTACTGTGACTTGCCAGCTGAGAAGAGCCTGACGATTAACTGCGACGCCTAACCAGGCACCACCATTAAGAGCGGCCCCATATCTTCTTCTGCACATCCCTTCTCAGTCACTCGTACCTATCGATCGCATTTTTCCCACGCTTCCGACTCTCTTACCACCCCTCATATCCCTCCCTCCCGTTGGGCGCGACTGCCCCTCTCGCCCCCTCGTTCTCGGTCACCATGGCAGCCATCCTCAAGCTCCAGCGCAAGTATCCTCAATTCCAGCAGAATGAAATCTTTCAGCTACAGGATGCGTTCCGCAAACTTGATGTGGACGACAAAGGCTACCTGGACGAGGCGACCGTCATTAAGGCCACCCAACAGTCCGAGAGAGAGTCTTACGACGTGGTCAGGCAGGCGCTGAAGGAGGTCGAATTGGACAGCTCAAGAAGAGTCGAACTCGAAGACTATGTCGACCTGATCGCCAAGGTGCGCCAGTCTTCTCCGGCCCAGAGACGCATATCCGTTGGCCCTCAACAGAGACCAGCCAACGTTGGAGGCAATGGGCTGCCTGCGTCTCCAGGACATGCTTCAAAGCCCAGTCTCGGCGGCGGAGGGAAGATTCAAGTCCAGGGCTCCTCGGCCAATGTCACCCACACGATAAACGAAGAAGAACGGACTGCCTTCACCACCCACATCAACGCCGTCCTTGCCGGCGATCCCGACATTGGCCATTTGTTGCCGTTCCCCACTGATACCTTTGAGATGTTTGACCATTGCAAGGATGGGTTGGTGCTGTCGAAACTGATCAATGACAGCGTGCCGGATACCATTGATGAGCGTGTGTTGAACAAGCCAGGCAAGAAAATCAAGACTCTTAACGCATTCCACATGACGGAGAACAACAATATCGTGATCGAATCCGCCAAGGGTATCGGCTGTTCCGTGGTCAATGTTGGCGCTGGTGATATCATTGAGGTCCGAGAACACTTGATCCTGGGTCTGATCTGGCAAATTATCAGACGAGGTCTGTTGGGCAAGATCGACATCAAGCTGCACCCGGAGCTCTACCGGCTGCTGGAAGACGACGAAACACTCGACCAATTCCTCCGTCTGCCACCCGAGCAGATCTTACTGCGCTGGTTCAACTACCACCTCAAGAATGCTGGTTGGGGGAGGCGAGTGAATAATTTCTCCGGCGACGTCAAGGATGGCGAGAACTACACCGTTCTCCTGAATCAGCTAAAACCCGACATCTGCTCCCGCGCTCCGCTGCAGACACGAGACCTCCTTCAGCGGGCCGAAGAAGTCCTCCAAAATGCAGAGAGAATCGACTGCCGAAAATTCCTGACTCCAACTGCACTTGTAGCAGGAAACCCCAAACTCAACCTGGCCTTCGTCGCCAACCTATTCAACACCCACCCAGGTCTCGACCCGCTGGAGGAAGGCGAGAAACCCGAGATCGAAGACTTCGATGCCGAAGGCGAGCGCGAAGCCCGTGTGTTCACTCTCTGGCTGAACAGTCTGGACGTCCAGCCTCCTGTGAATTCATTCTTTGACGACCTCCGCGATGGCACGATTCTCTTGCAAGCGTACGACAAGGTTATTCCGGGGAGTGTTAATTTCCGGCATGTTAACAAAGCCCCTGCACATGGTGGAGAAATGTCCCGCTTCAAGGCGGTGGAGAACACGAACTACGCTGTAGAACTGGGCAAGCAGAACCGCTTCTCCCTCGTCGGTATCCAAGGCGCAGATATTACCGACGGTCAACGAACACTTACCCTCGGGCTCGTCTGGCAACTCATGCGCCGGGACATTGTCAGTACGCTCTCAGGACTCGCTCAGCGAATGGGCAAACGCGAACTGTCGGATTCAGACATGATCAAGTGGGCGAACGACATGTCTCGCAAAGGCGGCAAATCATCGTCAGTGAGGTCGTTCAAGGATCCTGCCATCACAAGCGGTATTTTCCTCCTAGACGTCCTGAACGGCATGAAAGCCAATTATGTCGACTATGAACTTGTGACGCCCGGCAAGACGGTCGATGATGCGTATGCGAACGCGAAGCTGAGTATCAGCATTGCCAGAAAGCTTGGTACGTATTAGTATTCCGTAGCGAGATGGCACGATCGTGTGGAAGGAGTCGTATGCTGACCCGACATGGACAGGCTCGACGATCTATCTCCTTCCAGATGATATCGTACAGGGACGGGCGAGGTTGGTCACAACGTTTGTCGGTAAGTTGACATCCTCAAAGCGGGTATGTTTTGAATCAGTTCAGTCGGCGGCTAACAAAAGATCCAGGTGCCCTCATGAGAACGGCCGAGAAGATGGGGGCTTAGAGGGACGCTTCCTGACGTCCGCCACGAATCTCCCCCAGGTCCCAGTATGGGGAGAAATGCCGGTTACGATCCTGCCTCTTGTGTCGACCGTGTATTCATGACACCCAGGATAAGAGAGTCATCTGATGAAGCGAGGCATGAGCATGCAGACATGAAAATCCAGGCCCCGTCAGGGATCATATGGCCGTCGTGGACGATATTTTTACTTTGCGAATGAAAAAAGAAGTTCGATCTAAATCTTGCGATGATCACCATGCAGCTTGCGCGTGTGAGTGTCCATGTTTATTTATTCATTTTGCCGGCTTGGCTATGTGTTGCAGCACGGCCGAGGGTGAAGGACTGTTCTATTCTTTCTTCAGGCTTGCGTAACAGCCTCTCGATATATATTTCCGGTTGCTCGACCAGTCACAGCCTTGCCTGCCCACTTCTGCTCCAACCGACGTCGTCAGCACTCCTCTGCTTTGATGCATTGCGTCTCTCTTTCCCGAATGCTGGGCGCCACCAACCCTCACTTCTCGTCACGCATTGGTTTTTGCACTTACTTTCCACCCCTCAAGTGCTCCTCGAACCACTGCACGGCCTGCAGAAAGGCGTTCTCCTTGGCGTACGTCTGGACGCGATCGTTCAAGTCTCCTCGGACGGCAAATCCGTGCTCGACACCGGAATACAGATTGATCTGATACGGCAGGCCCAGCTCTTTGAGAATCACCTCGGTCTCGTGGCGCTTCTCGGCCGGGAAGATGTGGTCGGTCTCGGCGGCGGAGATGGCGAGGGGACCCTTGATGTCCCTGAGCTCGGCGGCCTCGACGAACGAAGGGTGGGCCGTGTAGCCGACGTCGATTTTGCCGCTCTCGGGGCGTAGGTGTCGGACCACGTATTTGCCGCCGAAGCAGTAGCCGACGGCGCCGAGTTTCTAGTACCCAGTAGACGAGAGAGCAATTAGCGCCTGGCTTTCTTCGGTTTTGTTTTGTTTGCGTGAACAGTGGACTCGTGCATCCGTCTCTGCGGTGTCTTTCTGTTTGTTTGTTTTTTTCTTACCTTGACGTTGTATTTTGTCCGCAGCTCAATCAAGCAGGCATCAATGATAGGGTCCACCACTGGGGGCAAGTGAGCCTTCTTGCTGGGGTGGTACTCTCCGTTCAACCACTTCATGATGTCGAAGTCGCCGGGACGGTTCAGGGGGATGGGATCCTTGTCGAACAGATCGGGCATCATGACGAAGTAGCCATTGGCCGCGAACTGGTCGGCGATGAGTTGTGCGTTGTTGAAGCGGTGGCCGATGACGTCCGTGATACTGCTCGTTTGGGGACGGGTGTGTCAGTAGGTAGGTAGTGGCTTGAACCGCAGGGCAGGGCAGGGCAGGGCAGGGCAGGGCAGGGCAGGGCAGGGCAGGGCAGGGCAGGGCAGAGCAGGGCAGGGCAGGGCAGGGCAGGGCAGGGCAGGGCAGGGCAGGGCAGGGCAGGGCAAGTGAGCATGAATGAAGGAGGTCACACCCCGTGGTACGTACATGAGGATGCCATATTCCGTGCTCTTGTCTTCCGGGTACTTTGTGTAGATCTCAAAATCGCCGAGCTGGGAGAACTCGCCGGTGGGGGTCCCCTCGTGCTTGACGCCCTTGTAGCAGCAAGCGCCGGGTGGGTGAGAAGTCATCTTTGCTCGTGGGCTACGGGGGGCCACTTGTGTGAGGGAAGGGAATGAGAGAATATACGTGCTGGCGGGGTAGACTGCGGAAGAAGGCCTGGTAGGAGGGCGGGTTATATATCGGCCGTTTCGTATACAGCCGTTTCGAGCACGCAAGACGCTACAGCCTGGGAAGGTGGGATGGGATGGGATGGGATGGGCTAGGACTGCAATGGCCTGGGTTACTATTCCATGGTCCTCTACTTCGCACCCAGTACCCAGTAGGCAATTGTCAGATGCAGCATGTCGAATCAGCGACTGGTTGCCATGGAGGTGGAAGCATCCAACAGGAAGGAGGGGCACCAAGCACATTGGCCCATGTTGGTAGTGGCTCCGGTCGCAGGTTAGCCGCGGCAGTATGGAGTAGGCGTAGCTGGAGAGAGGTGTCATCAAGGTTCACAACCAACCCGGCCAGCGCCCGGAACGGATGGACATGAAAATGGGAACTTTGCTCGAAGGTTCCGAATAGGCATCGGATTCAAGCACCGCGATACGGAATTTTTCATCGCTGGATTACGTTGGTTGCCCCGCTGGCTTTAACCGGAGATAAGCCTGCGATGGGACCCAAATGATGTAATCCGGTGCAAACTAGTGGGGTTACTCCAGCTGTTGGGCTAGCCATGTCGGGCAGCTCGTTGCCCTGAGGCAGTTTACGGATCTGCTCACTCTGCTTGACCGATTTCACCGATCTCTACCGTGATGTCGTTTCCTTGGTAATCAACCTCGCACCAATGGATGTAGCTAAGAAGACTGGCGAGGACGAATAAGACACGTTGCATGAGATTACATATAACATCCGAAGGTTCGTGCTTCAACGTTGAGGTGGACATGATCAAAGACATACACTATCGAACCAAGCTCTGCAATCGAGAAGTCTCAGGCTGATGTTGGAACTGACTCTGTGCACCCTTCTTATTGATGACCGTGATTCTTGACGATCGTAACCTTGACGATCGTAACCTTGACGCCTTCTTTTTCTTCTCCAGTCAGAAACCTCGCAGTGGTGGGACTGTCTAGCAGGAGGTTTCCTGACAATGTCAGAACAGTTGAAATCAAAGTCGAAAGCTTGGTGTCCGGCAGCCCTTCCACGTGAACGCCTGTGAAACCGCCAGCACAGCCCTCGCGAGTGTACGAAAGGCTAACCTGTCGAGAAATGAGGGAATAACATCGGCCGGTCAGTGCCAGGGCGAGGAAGCAAGGGCCGAGAAGCTTTGGAGGGGCAAGCGCGCATGCATTGATGCGTTGACGCAAAGGTGAGGAGGCTATTCGTATGGACGATGATTACCAGGGTGGCTGTCCCATAAGATAGCATTACCGCATGTGCAGCCTCAGCAACAGACGGGCAACATACACAAGACTTCATGAGCAGCGTCACATAAAAGTCGAGTTTCCCCACGGCCCGGTACGCAACTGCTGGATGTATCCATACGCTGGTCGGCGCAGTCCTTCACGCTCAGCCCTGCCATCCTTTCCACATCTTTGTGCGTGGTTGCTGACGCTGTCGCTGTTGCATCTGGCTTCCCAGGGGATCGCTGATATGCGCGAGGTGGAAAAAGATTATGTGGTCGATCGGGTGTGACTTCAAGAATGCAGGGTTGTTAGAGTGTCAGTTCGCCTTTGGAAAGCTTTGCAAGCTTGTGTCGGCCTTCCATCCTGCTCATGGTACCTGCAGCATTTTGACACGGCGCTGGGAGGTTCTACCTAGAACCTGGTCTCAAGGGCTGTCTCTCAGGCTTAGACAAGCAAACAATGGCTGACGGGCCAAGACGCGAAGGGACCCACCAACCTCTTCTGTGACCCTCGATAACACTGTGCCCCAACATCCTCAGGTAATGATGTTAAAAGTACAGCTTATTATGTTGATGTCGAGAGACTGATTGGGAAGAATTTGAAATAGCTCTCTGGGGCCAGACGTTCAAATCCGAAGCCGGACACGCGATTCTCGAGCTGAGAGTGATTAGACTCGAGCCCTCGCTTAGGAGCGCATTGATCAACCGGATATGCATTCCTTTGACAGAGAGTCATCAATTCCTGAGCGCGCAGCTGGGAGACAAGTTCCTTGATCGATATGTCTAGAGCTTCGGCCTCGGGTAGGGGAAAGAGATTTCTGGCATTGAGCCCCTTAATCAGACTACCTAGTGTCATAGCGTCGCATCTTTTGTCGTTCCGACATTACTACTACTCGCTAATATAGCGGTTCAGCAGGTTTCTTAGGTAGTTCACATTAGCTTTGATATAGGAAAGTCGATGCTGCTCGATATCACCTGTACGTCGACCATGTGAGCAGTGCTGCAAGACAAAAGAAAGTACTCACTTGCCATCCGTTGTGGTAAAGGAAGACCGTTATCGTCGAAGTCCAAGGCGGATTCGAAGATAGCTTTCTTTGTGAGCTCCATGAATCCTGTCGCTTTCTTGAGAACCCCGTAAGATGTGGATGGGATTCCTGCCGATGGGGCCAGAGGGCTTCAAACCACATATCGGTGTATACTTCCACGCATTCATTGAGCTCGTACTTGTCGATCAAGACTGCGATATCAACGAATTGTTCCTTTCCGATTTTGCGCGGTATAGCTCGAGTTCTCCCGTGTATGATAGCAAGCAGGAGGAGCATCGCATCGAGATTATCGTCAGGTTACGGTACTCGTGTCAGTGGTCTACAGCTTAGCTCGACTGCCTCCTGGAAACCGCCGTCGAGCATGGCACGAAAGACAGGTGATGCGAGCGCAAGATGTCTCGAGGATACTCGGCATTCATACTCTTTGAAAGGCTGCGATGTTTGGGGATTTGAAGCATCTGGTTGAGTGGGTTGTGGATCGTCAACTCCAAGCTCTTCGTCCTCGTCATCTTGAGATACTTTGTTGACCTTGTCCGGAGGGTTTGTGGCAGGTGCACTGTCATCCTTTTTGCTGAGCACTAGGAGGACATCTCCCGAAGGATCATATATTGTGTTGGATGACATTGACATTTTCAAAGTAATTGCCAACTATGTAAGGTTGAGGAAGACTCGACGATCGGCAAGACGCGGCGAGACACGAATCCAGCTTTGACGGTGATTGGCTGCAATTAGGTGTCGCAACCACGTGGTCACGTGGTCACATGGTCACGTGGCCGCACATGTGACCTACATAAATCGACACCTACGCAGCGTGAGGATTCTGGGCGTGATATAGCGCAGCTACTCCGTATCATAGCATCACATCATGACAATAATTGGATGTCCCCATTTGCCCAGTATAGTATGGACCAGCAGGGTACGAACTATCCGTAAGAGCCGTACGCCGCGCTAATGCCTCTCATATTGAGTTCCTTATGCTCAACGCATGTGTCAAGGAGAACATCCCGTTCATGACACCATCACACGCAATGCCGAAACAGGTGTCTCCATCAAGACGAGCCGCTGATATAGTGCTGAAGGTACATAACCCATCCAGGGTATCCTCATTCAAGCGAGATAGTTGTATGTTGGCTTTCCAGGGTCCGACCCTCTCTCCAGGTACTCCTTCTCTATCAACCCTTCGATCTTCTTCTTAATCATGTTGACGTCAGGCTGAAACCGCGATGAGATTTGGCCGAGAGTCTCTGTCATTAGCTGAGAATGCGACAAGGTCTTGCGTGATTTCATGATGCGGACGATTGCAGCCTCAATGACGATACCTCGTTCTTCGTCTGTCCGCTTCTGTGTCGCGCGACGTTCATCCTGGTTCTCGACTCGGTTGCCGCCGCCGCCAGCCACCACGCTGACTTTGATCTTGAGAAACTGGCTGCTGAAGTCTTCGTTGAAGTAGAATTTGTCGGTTGGCTTGACATCCTTGGTAACGGGTTCTTTACGGAGAACTCTCCATTTAGCCACCAATGATAATGACTGGAGGTTTCTAATAAGCTCAGGCTTCGGGATGTTGGTCTCCGCAGCAATCTGGTCAAAGGTGAGGGACTCTCCAGCAGGGACATCATTGAAGAGCATGAGGATCACCATCGCGTACGTCGAGACGTTCAGCTCATACCGCCGTGTCTTCCCACCAGTAGTGAACGTAGCTCTCATGTCTGCGTCGCCTAGGCCGGGCATCCAGGTCAGCTTCCGCCCAGTGTGCTTTTCAAGGTAGAAATTCTGGAACCGTTGCCGTACGCGTTCCACCGAGGCTGGAAACATGCATTCGGTTCGAGACTCCTCCTCGTCAGGCTTGCTCAACGATTCGAACGGCCAGATTGTGGTGGTCAAGACTCTGCAGTCGAGGTCGACACGTTTCGGATCAGGGTCACCGAGTTTTTGCACGTGCTCCTTGTACTTCAAGTTGAGATCATCTGAGGTCTCCGTATCTCTGATCAGACCCTCAAGCTTCTGGGTGAACTGGTTGCCGATTTTCATCTTCATTTTCGAGAGCATCTGTCGTTCCATCTCCCGACTGACCGACTTCTTCATTAATAGACGCTTCGCCATGTGTCTCTTGTAGTATATCTCGAAGGTGTCCTTGTTGGCCAGATACTGAAGCAGCAAAATGCCATTATCCAGGATAGCGTCGACTTCAGCCTCGCTCTTGTCCTTTCCGCCGCGCTTGAGGTATTCGTCAAGGAACAAGGACAGGTGCTCAGGACTTCGTTCGTTGATGTTGATGAAGTCCTGGAAGGAGTTCTCCAAGGCCTTTTCCAGCACCGAGTCTCTCTCAAAAGCCTCGATCCAAAGCTTGTCGAACTTGGCCTTCAGCGCCAGAATCTGCTCGACCCACGAGATTGCAGCCTGCGTTTGTTGACTTAGGGCTTTTTCTTGCTGAATGCCCTTGCCATCGGCGCCGGCTTTCTGGGGTGCTTTTGGTCCAGGGCCATCACCCATGACATTGGCCGATTTGTTGATGTCGGTTCCTAACTCAATCACTCGCCTCTTGATCACGTCTCTCAGTGCACCTTTCCGCGGGTCTACTCTTGAAATGAGCTCGTATACGTTGGCCAGATCTTGGATCTTGTCGTTATCTAGCATGTTCTGCACGCCAGTTCCCTCCATGTTGATAACATCTTTGATATTCGCCGAGATCAACTCTTTCTCTACCACGGATTTGATCTTCTGTTCTGTGATTTTGGAGATTGTCTGCTGGCAGCGCTCTTGTTCTTCCGATATCCGCTTCCTTGCCTTGGTGCAAAAGGTAGTCGCATCAGCCTCGACGAGAAGCGTCCGGCCCTCTTTGTTGTAAAACTCTCTACTCGTCTGGAGGAACTTCGGTTCGAAAGAGGTGAGATAGAGCTTGCTAGACTCATCCTCGGTGAATGATTCGTAGAGACCCTCTAGCATGTAGCAGCATCCGCGAACAAGAGGTCGGTCTATTGTCTCGTTATTTCTTTCCATCTTGATCATGTCGAGTAAGACCATCTCCAAGAGGGAGAGCACATTGACAGCCGGGTCCGTGTCAAGGGGGGTGTTCAGCACCTCTTTCTGGAACAGTGCCATAGACGTTGCGAAGATAGGTGGCCGCTTCTTTTCTTGCTCCATGATGCGATCCTTTTTGGGCTATAAGCATCGTATCGGCATATTTTGGGGTGTCAAAGGGAAGCATACCATGTACATGAGGACGTCGGTGATCATCCCGGTGCAGAGCTGATGGTCGTTGAAAGCATCTCTCAGCGTTTTAATGAACCGTTCACCGGCAACTCTGTTTTCTTGGGAAGGGACGCTGTCGTTAGGGGCCAGGGCACTGGCCAGGAGAGCTGGTGTTATGAAGGAGTAGATCTTGACTCGCACGGTGCCTCGCAGCCATGTCTCTATCAATTGTACCACCTTGTCGTACAACAAATCCTGCTTTTTCTTCAAGACCAGCTTGTAGGCATTCCGGAACAGCTCCTCGAATGAGAGTTTTGAGGCATTCTTTGCAAAGATCTCTTGGAAAGCGACGGATAACGTGCCCCAGATGGCGTCGAAGTCAACGTCGTCTTTCGTCAGGCCCTGTAGCCGATACATGTTAGCAATACGTGACGAAGGTGTGCTTGCGCGCAGGGAAACGCATAAGAAACTGTTTCATGTCGCACGCAGTGTGCAAGACTGGAGTGAAGCAGGAGAGAAGCGCCCTTCCACCTTTCACTCATTCTGCCGCACCGCATAGACGACGACCGGTCAGAGGAATCGCAGTCGCAAGACGTACCCTCCTAGGTGCCCGAATCTTCGCACCCCCTTTCTTCGCCAACATGATGGCCAAGGCACTTCGGCCGCACTTAAAACACCCTCAAAATCGCCTCGCCACGACAGAGTGCGCAGGATCAAGACAGGAGGTTGTAGGAGGGGCTCTCTTGGAGAAGGGCGTGAACGAGTGAGTACTGTGGGCAATGGTGGCGACGTTATGGTGGCCTCAAGTGTCTACAAGCGACAGATCGCAAATAGAGAGGCGACAGTCAGTCAATTCATTCTTCTTCAGCACCTCGACTCGAGGCTGCAACGAACCCATGCATCTTTGCAGCGGTTCGTCCCCCAAGCAGTGGCGTGCAATTCGGCCGGCAATCGGAAGAACTTCGGCTGCTAAAGTCCGCTTGAAGGTTCGTAGAAAGTTGCGAACGTTCCAAGTCACTCACCTGTTTCTTTTTAGTGGTACGTTACGTCTCAGTTACCCCCGAAACTCAAAGAGCCGGTTGACAATGCGATCGATCTCACGTCCAGCGTCAAAGATCTTTAGTGGGCTTCTGGCTCCTCAGTCGCGTCGGACTCGTTCCACCCTTCTATCAATATCGCCAAAAGCCCCGTCGGCTTTGCGACAGACCGTTTCTCCCAGATCCTCTTTCGCGCCCTTTCAAAGATACTCATCATCACTGTCTGTGCCGGGCGCAGAACCTCGCGCGGCGGAAGAGAAAAGAGATGAGCCCTCTTACGAGTTGAGCTTCACCTGCAAACCCTGCCTATACCGGTCCACCCACCGCGTTACAAAGCATGGCTATCACCACGGAACCGTCCTCATCACTTGTCCTTCCTGCAAGAATCGCCACGTAATATCGGATCATCTCAGAGTCTTTATAGATCAGAAATCCACCCTCGAAGACATCCTCCGGAGGCAGGCTGCGAAGGGCCAAGATTTCACAAAATTGTTGAAGAAAGGAAGCCTTGGTATCCGGCCTGGAAATTTGATCGGCAACGAAGGCGAAGAGGATCTCGAGTTCTGGGAGGATGGCACCGAGACCGTGCACACGCCGATCGAGGAGAAAAGAAAGAGCCAACCAGCTTCCAAGCAGGGTTCGGTGGGTACCGAGTGAAAGTTGCTCATACAACACAATCAAATGACGAGAACACACCCTGGCCTAAGAGGAAGAAGACGCCTGACTTCCCTGGAGCACCCCGGTGCTTTTCGGCTGGCTGCAACGTCGCGGAGCCCTACCTTGCAAGCCGCTCGAGACTCTCAGATGCCGGTTTCAAGGCGATTCGCACGAGTCTCTGTGCAAGTCCTCCATTGTCAGTGCTGGACCAAGGCCGCGCCCGCCATTGCATCACAGCCATGGCTGCGTCCGCTCAACTCTCCTCCACTGAACTGATTCACAGTCTCCAGAGCCTCTGCTCTGCAGGTTGGTACTGCTGCAGGGCTTTCGCAATGCCTCCTTCGGCGCCGATCTTTTCACCCAAATGCGGTGGTTATATGTGACAATAGATGGGAGACGAGGGTGTGTATAAGATTTAGAGTGTCAACAGTTTGGATGGTAATATGCCAAGAGACGGATTGTATCAACAGCTCAGATGAAGCGACTTATCCTTTTATTGTTACTTCCACTGTTCCTGGTCTTGCACTTCGACGCGAATACAAGTTCCACGAAATGTCAACGCCATCTGCACGAGGGACTACAGCAAGGGCTTTTGAATGCCACTGTATGTATGCATGCAGTCTAATTAGTTGTCTACTCTCCTCTATCTCTCACAATCTCTGCTCTAATGCCCATTCAGAACGCTCTCCTTGATTACATAGACTCTCGCCTCCCACGGTGTCAGGTACTTGCCGACTTCCTCGCCCTCTCTCAAGTTAGTCATCAGCAACTCCTTCTTCACGTTCTCCAGGCCCTGCGGATAATGCATCGGCTGCTCCTCGTCGGAGAAACTCAGGAACACTAGCAGCTGCTCGCCATGCCGGTCGGGATGGCTCTTGGTGAAGGTGAAGACATCCTGGTCGTGGAAATCCCACACGGAGAAGTCCTGCCCGAAGACCATCAGCTCGGCATATTCTTTGCGCAGTTTGATCATCTTCTTGTAGAAGTTGAGAACGGAGCCCCGGTCCTGCTGTTGCGCCGCGACATTGACGGCCTCGTAGTCGTCGTGGACTCGGATCCACGGCTTCCCGGTCGTGAAGCCCGCGTTGGCGGTACCATCCCACTGAACCGGCAAGCGGGCGTTGTCTCGCCCGACGAGCTGCAGGCCTTTCATCGCCTTCTTCAACCACAGCGGGTCCCCTTTGTGGCGGGTGGCGACGTCGTTGTACGCGTTCAGCGAGTCAACGTCCCGCAGTTCCTCGATGCCCCAGTGCTCAGGGTGGTTGTACATGCCGATCTCCTGTCCTTGGTAGATGAAGAGCGTGCCCGTGAGAGTGCACATCAGCGTGGCCAGCATCTTGGCCGCCTTCTTCCGCCATTCAGGCTTGTCCGTCGCGAACCTCGTCAAGCTTCTCCCTTGGTCGTGATTCTCCAGGAACACCGTCGTCCAGGCGTCCGTCCCGCGGATCAAATCCTGGACTTTACGGATGGCGTCCTTGAATTGAGGCAGAGTGTGCCGCACGGTGTGGTGTTTTTTGCCCCCGCCGTGCGTGGCGGTTCCCAGCATGACGACGTCGAAATCAAACACGCAGCTCAACTCCCTCGCCTCGGCGGACACGTATTGCAGCACCTCTGCCGCTTCCGTGCCGGGGAGTTCTCCGACCATGAGCACGTCGCCGTACTTGTCGAGAACCTGTTGCCGCTGCTCTCTCAGCCACTCGTGCATCCTCGGCCCGTTTGTAAAGTGCTCGAATGCCGGCTGGTATTCCTCGCCATGCAGCCTCGTCACCGCGTCCGGAAACGTCACATCCTTCGAGTACAGGTTACACGTGTCGACGCGGAAGCCATCGATGCCCCTGTCGAGCCAGAACTCGATGGCCGATTTGTAGATGCCCCTGCGGACTTCTTCAAGCTCCCAGTTGAGGTCGGGCTGCTCCTTGACGAACAAATGTAGGTAGTACTGGTCTCGTTCTTTGCAATATTCCCACGCGCTGCCGCCGAATATGCTGCGCCAGTTGCTGGGCGGCTGACGTTTCCCGTCGACGATTTTGGGATCCCGCCAAACGTACCAGTCGGCGTAAGGGTTTGTCTTGTCCTTCCGCGACTCTCGGAACCAGGCGTGCTGGTCGCTGGTGTGGTTGATGACCAAGTCGAGGATCAATTTCATGTCGAGGTCATGGCACGATCGGATCAGGTCGTCCATGTCCGCGAGGGTGCCGTACGGCGGGTAGACGTCCTCGTAGTTCGAGATGTCGTAGCCCATATCCTTCTGCGGCGAGTCGTACATCGGGGACAACCATATCGTTTCCACGCCCAGGTCTTTCAGGTACGGTAATGTGCTGATGATGCCGGGGATGTCGCCGATCCCATCGCCGTTGCTGTCCTTGTACGAGGCGGGCCAGATCTGGTAGCAGGTGCTGGCTTTCCACCAGTTGGGTTTTGCCGCGGACATGGTATATCGAGAACAAAGGATGAGCAGGATTCTAGGGAGAAATACGGAAAAGACCGACAAGTGTCGGCAACGTCACGAGTGAGAGGAGTCCGAAACAACCTGACAGATGATAAGTGATGTTTTGCCTTCGAGTCACAAACCTCACTATATACCTTGGGACTCTCACTGCGCGTACAGATTGTCAGCAGCGGACCGCCTTCCAGATGAAGTGCGTACAATGAAAGACTCTAATCGAAGTGAGTGGCACGGCAGAACAGCAGGTCACCTCGATATCGACGATTTACTCGGCGAAACTCCAGGAACAATGGGGGTACTTTGGGCCGACCAACAAACAGGTCGCTTGGACTTCACATATCAACAGCCTCGACTCCATAGTGACTCGGTCGCAATCTGGCCAAGGCACCTAAGGTGGTATGGGGACAGGCGATGTGAAGTGAAGGATTGTCTGAGGAGGCGAAGAATGTCAATGAATTGTGCGGGGAGTGATGGGCAGGTTTGACCGAGAATTTCACCGGCATGAGGCGCGACGGAAAGACATCCAGTCTTGTCGGTCTAGCGGGATTCATTAAAGGAATTACTTTACATTGGATAGACCTGAGACGTGAGGTATCTAAAATGGAGGCATCCACCGGCGTTTGACCGAGGATGCTATATCGGGCGTCTGCTTGTCTAATCTATCCATCGACAAGATACTGGATCTTCCGTCTGGGAACCTTGCGCATCATCTCCTTATTCGTCTTGTAGCGCATGTAGACACAACAGAATGGGAACAAGACCGTGTTGACCGCACACCACGCAAAGAGGACGCCAAAGTTCAGTCCAATCCGACTATATGTGTCGAAGAGGATCGTGCGGCTGGCGTTGACGATGTGGTACAACGGCCAGGCGTAGCCGAATTTGAAAAATCCTGGAGCCAGCGGAATGGCATAGAAGGATGTTGAGACGTTGGATATGACCCAAAAAATCAGCCAACTAAACAGGCACGTCAGTAAATGCTAGGATATACCGGTGGCGACAGGAAGTCTCACAATGCAGTCCACGGCTGGCCAATGACCATGGTGACGTTTTCGCTGGCCAAGCCAAGCGCATACATACCGACCCAATTCAGCATCCAATACACCACAAATGTGCCCTGGCCGAAAGCATCCGGGTTCTTCGCCATCGTGACGTCGTTGTGCGGATAATTGTTCGAGAAGGGAATGAGAAATGCCAGCGACACAAGCGAATAAGCTAGCGACATGAGCAAATACGCTGCAGTCGTCATGAAGAGGCGCACGAGGACCAGTTCCCAGAAATGCAACGGCGGGTGGCCCTTCGGTATGAGAAACTGGGTATATACCGGCAAGAAGAAGGAGAAGGAGAAGAAGGCGATGATGATCAAATAGATCAACCCTATGGTTACTGCTGGTGTGGCTTGTTGAGGCTGGAAAGGGCGGAGGTCGATCAAGGAGAAACCAATGGCTGGGTTCAAAGCCTGTGGTGCGCGAGAATACGTTGCAGGGTCGAGGGAGCTGTTGGAAAGAACATTTCGGATCCACTGCTCTCCGAACCTGGCTGGCAAGTCGATGGCAAGCTCGAACAACTGCGGATCGATGTAATTGCCATATGTTGTCTCATCTCTTGCTGAGTTGACAATTATTTGTCCTGCGCCCAGTGGCTCGTAACTCGCATTTCCTGTGGCAACCGCCTCTTGTAGAAGAGCTGTTGCATTGGCACTGACGATGATTGCCGCCCAAATGTGTTCGTCATACACGGCTTGTCGTACAGCCAAGGGGTCGCCGCCGTACTTTTCCGGAGATTCGATTCTGTAGCCCAACGCGTAGGCAGGAAGTGCCGCCTGCTCTCGTGCAGCCTGTTCGACCACAGGTCCAACAAGAGGTTCGATTCCTGTATAGGAGCCCGTACCATCGAAACTGACGACGGCGACAGTCAACGCCTCCAAGTTCTGTGGGACGTGGAACAAGACGGCCCAGTAGAGCGAAAGCACACAGAGAATGTAGCAGAAGAGGATCATAACCGTTAGGGACCATTTCTTTGCAGCCTGCTTCCACACATTTCTTAACGATGGGTGGAACAAGCCGACAGGTAAAGGAACGTCATCCCCAGAATTCCGCTCTTCATCACGGTTGCTTCCTCCGGGTACTTGGTTATCCTGCTTTTCGTGCTCGTCTCCAGGGATTTCTTCACCGTTGTGATCCCCTGGATGGTCGCCCTCGGACTTGAGAGTATTCTCGGAGCTTCCACGACTCATTTCGACGATGCCCTGGAGCTTGCGGACCCTACGTGAAGGTCAGTTGGGGGAGCGACGGTCGACAAATTGGTAACATGGGCAGGTAGATGACAGGATATCGCAGCCTCATGCTATTTCAGCGACTGGTAAAGCTCTCCTGACGTAGAGATAAACTCGCTTCAGACTGCTGGGCGTCATTCAATGACTGTCACGGGCGATGTTTCACCGCGATGCCAGCTACGCTGTTCGTACATAATGTGGAAATCGGACATGGTCACTCGTATGGAGCCCGCAAAAGTCGTGACGTTAGTAATGTGAACGATTGCGCTGTCCACAAACACAAAGGCACATGGGGGCGTTCGAAATGATGTCACCTCACATGGTAGCGACCCCGTGTCAACAAAGAGGATGCACTCGCTTCAGCAAGCAGACATTCAAGTGCCGCAGGCGTATTGACCAGTGTTTCCATCATAGTTTGTGAGCATCGTGGTGCTGCCGCTGGTGGTGGTGGTGCTGCTGGTTCGTGGAAAAACAAGCCTTGTCAAGGCGGCTCAGCTCGCAGCTGTTCAAGCTTGGGCGCAACCAGTTCGATTGCAAGAACTGGTTATGTGGCTACAGCAGAACAATCGCACCGCTAGACTTGTTCCACGGCGACATGCACCAGGCTGTGGTGAAAGCCATTCAACCCAACAAGATTGATTCCACCAGCACCAAGGAGGCGAAGAGCAGTGAGTGAGCACAAAGTCTTGCTTCACATCACATTCTACTAGTCCACCGTAAGCTACGGTGGACTAAATTACCCTTGTACATAACACAAACTTGGGAGGCATTCTCCGCCTGTCTTTTGCACTTCTTCTTTCCTCAGCCGTCACTGCTTATGGACATGAAGCCATAGCTGTGCCCAACAGTTTAGCTTGGCGTGTGCTGGGTTGCTCATGTCGTAGCAGCGGCGCCTCTTATCGTTCCATGGACAAGCAGAGTGCATCACAATGACCATCTTTCACTGTGGACGATTCGGGGAAGATACTCGGTGACATCTTCCCACTGTGTGGACTTTGAGAAGTGACAGGAGACATGGCTACAATCTATAGGGCCCTGCGCCTCTTCCACGACTGATAAACATCTTCAAGTGACCACAAGGAAATACTCCTATTCAATTAATGCTCGAGTTTGAGAGGCAGTCGCCGCCTGGGTCCCCAGCATCAGCAAACGTCGTTCAGCCGTGTTATGCTCGCCAACACCACTAACAGAGATTGTGTAGACGTCTGCCGCACCTTCCTTCCCGAACCATGATCTTCATCTCTCAAAAGAAGCATAATTCGGCAGAGGAAATGAGAGGGACACCGCGACGACGCGATCCTAGATCTGCCTAGGCCAGCATGGAATTGTCTACTTCCCACTTGGAGTTTCGGTCTTTCAAGTCGGCAACAGCAATATTCGAAGGCAGTTACGACACACGGAATCCATGAGTTCAAGCAATTTCCTAGGTCCCTTGGTCTCATTCATTCTGACATGCTGCAGTGATAATCTGAGGCCATTGTACGTATGCACCATATCTTTCGATTTTACTGCTACTTCAGATGTAACTTACAGATACAACTCGAACTTCCGACTCTCTTCCTTCTGCCCCCCACTTTATCCCTTTTCACCATGGGTGGCATTCTTCAACTCCCCACAGAAGTCATGGAGCGAATTCTCCACCAGCTGGACACGAAAGACCTCAAAGCACTACGATTGGCTCATAGGAAACTCGATTGGGATGTTCGCCCGACACTGTTCCACACCCTTCACATCTCCTGTCTGAACGCCGACCGACTGCGTCACATGAAAAAGTACCCGAGAATTTCTGCAGTCGTGAAAGAGATTCAATTTCAAGAGATGAGCCTTGAGGGCCTGTCGTTGCGAGCTGCGTCGAATTGTCTGCGTCGATGGTAATCCAGGTGGCTCTGGGCTCGGGTACCCTGCCCTGGAGAACGATAGAGCATTTCAGGACCTCAACAAAGAATTTCACCAGCTGTTTAGTGATTCAATTCTTCGCGGCTGGATGCAGCCGGAGGATGGATTGCGGCCAGCACATGGTTTTTTGGCTTTCTGGCGCGTTCTTTGCGAGCTCAATCCTCGTCAAGACGATAACTCGAGACCCAAGCCGGATATACAGCATCTAGAGATGAGACACGACAGGGACCAATTCAACTCAAGGGGTATAAGCTTTGACATGCTCGATTGGCAAGGTGATAGGCTTGGATCATATATGCGAACGCGGTCAAGGGTCAATGGATTTCGAAACCTTAGGACCCTGATCCTCTCTTTCGAAATTGAACAGAGCCGAACACCGGATGGTGCTGGGACCCTCAAACGTCGACGCTAAGAGACGCAGTGGCCGGAGCGACGAAGCTGGGGCGGTTAGAGATTTACCTAAGCCCCAGCGCTTCTTACAGCACCTACGAAGTTCATTTGCAGGAATTGCTCCCCTTCATCACGCTGCCCGAGCTTCACAGTGTTGTGCTGGAAGGTTTCCACTTCGGGGAAGGTACAATATGCCGCTGGCTTTTCATGCAACCGAGATTGAAACAAATTTCTCTGATTAGACCCTACCTTCATGGTCGATGGGAAAGCTTAGTGGAGCGGTGGTTCGTCGAACCCAGTTTCAAGCCGGAGTCAATTGAGCTGAGGAGTCCGTGGGATGTAGACATGTGGAAACAGGAGCAATGGGCAGACGCCAGTACTTCCAAAGTACCATCCAGAGTGTCAAGTGATGCAATTCTTCGGTACGTCAACCACGGCGGGGATAATCCCTTTACTTCTCGGCGATGGAAATCCTTCGACTGGAACGGTCAGTGCGAAGGGTGGGATGCTGAGAGAGACGGCAACACATCGGATTACTCGGACCTTTCTGAGTATCTTCCAGATGACCATCCAAGTCCAACTGATGATTCAGACGGTCCAGAGTACGACTCCGCCTACGACTTTGCCAACGAAACAGAGAGCGATCCTGAATTCGGGGAAGCAGAGAGCGCTGATGGGCGTCGCGAACATGTCGAGGGTGATGGAGATGACGGTACCGCTTCAGAGTAACACCTTGTATTGATGCTTGGAATAAGACAATAGAAATCATGATTGCTGCATTGTGACTAGCCAGCCTCGTCCACGGTGACTAGCCAGCCTCGTCCACGGTGACTAGCCGGTCTTGTCCACGGTGACTAGCCAGCCTTGTCCATGGTGATTGGCCAGCCTCGGAGTTTAACCTCGGCTTGAGTTCAGCTTCAGTTGGGTGTACGAGTACCGAGTGTTATCTATTCGTATTTGTCCTATGGTTTTCGCTCAACATAAGGTGCTGTACATATGAGCGCTGACTGAGCGCAGGCGCCGCGATGGACCGGTCGCTTGCGACTTTGTTGCGGTCATTGCAGACATCAGAAGTCCCCGAGGACGCTCTTCGGTTTGTCAAGCTGTCCGCCGTCGGGTCAACGAGATGCTAAATTGAGTCCAGGTTGCTGCCAACTGCCACCAGCCTCTTGTCGCGTCTTTCGAATCCTCTCAATGTTACTCTGTTGACTTCTCACCTCCTCGCGAGCGATGTTCTGTACCCCCAACCGACCGAGCTTGCCTACTGCAGGCAGATCTTCAGCGTTTTCTATACTGCCGTGTTGCGCTTGATTGAGGACAAATCTAGAGCGGTGCAACAACATCTCCAGAGCAATCTTGCTGTATCCGAATGGACGAAGGCTGTGGTCAAAGGAGCAGATGAGAAATCGCCACGATGGAGGCATACTTTATTGCTCGGGGCGCTTCTTCTCGGCCTGCAGTCGAAGGACTTCGAAGGCGTGTCGACCGATCTCAGGAAGAGGCTGGAGGCTGCACTTGTGTTTGCGTCCAACATGGCCTTGCAGCAGAAAGACGCGGACCCGAACTGCGAGCTGGCTGTCGTCTTCGTCCTCAATCATACCTTTCCTCTACTTTCAGGCTCTCACAGGGCTCAGGTTCACTATGACCTGCTACTCCCTGTGTTGATCGACGCGACATTCTTCTCGCCAGAAGGCTTAGAGCATGGCTACTGGCTAGGAGTTATCGACAACGATGTCCGACCATCTCCAGGACAAAAGTTTGGTTGGCCTACGACTTCCAAATCGTTTCGCAAAGTCACCGAAATCAAGGCCAGGACTCTGGTCGGAGGGCTCGGTGCCCTGTCACGGCTGATCGCCCACAGCATCGACAATGTCAGTGACAGAATGTTGATCGTTCACAGTACGAATCGGATAGCCGATTTTGCCAGGACTCTTGCCACATCCTGGAGACAGAACAAGTTGTCCGAGGTCGACCCTAGGGAGGAAGCACAATATCTGGACCAGGAGACGGTGCAGAAGACTCTTCCGGTCCTGCTTCACATTCTCCGAGACACAATGTTCTCCATCATCGCCACTCTTCGACCAGTGCTAGGACGGCTGCTATGTGACGGGGTGCTAGCGTCAGGTACAAATTCTCCTGGAATCGCCATGCAATGCTTGCACATTCTGCGCGACACCTACTTTGCAGCGCATCGGTTCGGCTTGACGTCCTCTGCTCCGTATGTGTTTGTTAACTTTACTGCCATTGACGTCCTCAGCCAGTATCCGCCACAATCGGAAAACTTCCTGGAAGCCATTCGTCCTGTCGATATTGGCCGAATTGCTCCTCATCCACTTGATCGACTGCAGGACCTCTTCTTCCTCAACACCGCAGAACACTTCACCCTGGTACTGCCACCGCAAACAAACCAGGGTCTTCTTTTTAATGCTGCAGCGCCGTACGTTGATCCACATGGGGACCCACGACTAGGCGAGATCTTCGAGGCCGCACACAGCGTCATGCTAGCTATCCTTGCCGCCCCTCAAAATGCAGAGGTGGCCACGAAAAATGTCCCATTCTACATCGAGACCTTATTCCGAAGTTTCCCCAAGCCACTGAGCGCGCGTCAGTTCCGGTTGGCTATCAAGTCTGTCGTGCGACTCGCGGCGCCACCATCTCCGATTGCGGTATCCATGCCTCTCATGCAGGCCATAGTGCTTGACCTGCTCAGAGAACGAATGGACCACGCTTCGGAGGAGTTGCTGCCTCCCAACCCCGATCTGCCCGTGGAGAACAGCGAGCCGCTGTCTGAAAAGACAGTCCTACTCCTCTCGATCATCGATTGCTTGAGCAGCCTGCCGGTTCCGCTTCTGGAGGAATGGCTTCCTTTGACTGCAGAGTCACTACACAAAATTGGGAATGCAGGTCAAAGACAACAATGCCAGCATCGACTATGGGACACACTCAGCAACGGTGAAATGGATGTTGAGCGAGCGGCTCTCTGTGTGGCCTGGTGGACTTCCAGAGGAGGGCGCGAGCATGTCTTGCTTGGGGAACAGCCGGAAGATCAGGATTATACTATGAGTGGTGCATTGCACCTTGACAGCAAGCTTTGAAGATACAATGGATTACGGGGTCCTCACGAGATCATCGTACTTGTTTGGCACTGTCTGTGGTCCGCTGAAGCACTGCTCGAATTGCTCAACAATGGAAGTGGGAGAGGAGTTTGGAAAGTTTGTGTGCAGCAGCCACAAAGATGGCATGAAAGCAGGATAAATCTCTCTGTGAGGATTCTTCCGTCATCCCAGCTGCATCTACTTTCTCAAACTCTGTGCACCCGTCTGTTCAGGATACCCACACAGAATCAGTTGCTCGCGCCATGGCTTCACAGCGACGTACCAAGAATTTCGCCAATGACCCTCAGACACCGATGTTCCTCTACAACATCCTCAAGCAATTGGATCTTAGGTCAATCAACTGGAGCGAGGTGGCCGACGGTCTCGGCATCTCAAATGGCCACGCTGCCCGTATGAGATACAGCCGCATGAAGTCGCAGTTTGAAGGGCTCTCAAGTCAACCTAAACCACCAAAGCCTAAGAACGAGAATACCAGTGCAAGCAAGTCTGCCAAAAGCAAAGCCAAGGACAACAAACGCCGCCTCATCGAAGAAGAAACCGAGCGACTGGGTAGCGGACAACCGACCATTCAGTCTGCGATGCAACAAGATCATGGTCATAAGAGAATCAAAGTCGAGCCACAGTCGTATACGAACGCTTGGCACAACACAGGCAGCACCTACACCGGGTATACAAGTCAACCTGGTGCGAATACATATTGGTGTCAGCCAAATACCCGATCCGAGCCATTCCCCCTGGCAATGCCAACTGGGGCCCCTCAAAGCATTTCATCGACACCTGCAATCAAGCAGGAGTCGGAAGCGACTAAGCCCTGTTCCACTGATGTGCCCAGTTCAGCGCCAGCGATCAAGCAAGAGCCGGGTCTAGCAGGGAAAGACTCCAATATGGCTGACTCTGACGTTGTCGAAGTAGAACGGGGAGCAGGAAAGAGTTTGACGCAGCGGTCACCTACTACGGCGTACAACGTCCCCATGGCTCCCAGCTACCCTCTAACACGCACCATCAACGCCTACTTCGATCGCAGCCACAGTCCCTTTCTCAGCACACAGCCGCGACCGTCGATGGATAGCATGACAGGGTACACCACATCTCAGACCTTCTCCCATGGCGCATATCCGTACGTTACCCATGGCAATGGCAATACCACGCCGAGTGCCTTGTCGTGGATCGCACGTCCTCTGGGTCACAAGGCAACTGCAATGTCGCTTGAGGACGACTCCCACAACATGATGCTGAACCCCTACGCAACGACATATCAAGACATGCTCAACATGCCCCTGTACCGACGCAGCCCGTCTATCTTGCCGATTCCCAATCCGAGCACGCAACAGACTGTGAGTCCGCCCACTTCCGATCACGCACAACGCCTGGGACGAGAGCAGGACACGAGAATTGCACCATCCGCTACCGTTACACCAGCTCCAGAAGCACAAGGTCTACTGGATACTACGGCTAGCGTCAGTACTTCAACCTCCCCTACGTCTCCAGAGTCTGCTGCTGGCCCACCTGAACCGCGCCAGGACAAAACCATGGGTGAGCAGGCATCCACCGCGGCCAACGCGAGCCTGGGGAAGACTGGCGCTGAGGGGGTGGGGAATGCGGCCTCAACTACGCTAGTCATTGACAATACCGTGGTGAACATCAAGACTGAGGTGGTGGAACTCTGAGGCAGATGGAGGTCAAGCATTGTTGGGAGACTTTGACTGAATACAGCACAACATGGATGCGAGCGGAAGGTTGGTGTCTGCTTGTGTGGAGATGGAGAATGAATAGCACGGCGGAATGATGGGTGATGGAGCAAGACATTGATTGATTGTGCTTTGTAGCGATCCAAGCTGTCCTCATACAGCCTTTAGAAGAGTCAACAGTATCATGTATGGGCGGAAATCAGCTGCTTCTTTCGCAGATGTGAAGAGTTCTTCTACACCAATTTCAGCTATGGATGCCACGGGCACAACATCTGCGAGATCCGTCGTGATTTGTCCCTCCTCTTTGCCTGACGCCGCCTGCTGCCCTTGATGAAATGCGGGGGAGCCAATCATCATCGCTACCCAGTACTCGACTCGGTCTCGGCTCTCGTCCTCCGTGATTATTGGGGCACGTCATCGTCATCGCCATTTCAGCAGCTTCATTCCCGTCGGTGGCTCGAACCTCGAACTCGTACTCAACACTCAACGTCGCTCTAAACAGTGACCTCGCCCTCACCATTCAGCCATGTAATTGTACACAACCTACTAGTGGCCTTCTTGCTCTTCCCCGGAACCTCACAAGGCATAAACATAATAATCATGTTCTCGTCATTCACGTCCTTCTCGCTCCCTCGCTTCGGGTTCGGCCGGGGCTCCGGCTCCGGATCTTCTACCGCCATTGACATCCCCGCCGTCGAGGTGCACAACATCGAGACCTCAACGGACAAGCGAGACCGGACACTCAAGCACCTCCTTAAACTAATCCACACGAACTTTTCGATCCTGTACAATCGGTTGAGGTTCCATAATCATACGCCCCATGTACGTGTTGTGTTCTGTTGTGCTGTGCCGTACCGCGTTCCCATTCCCATTCCTATTCCTGTCGACCGTCCCCTTCGAATCCATTAATTATATCAATCTAGTTACTACACAAACTTTTAAAGCCTATTAAAAACTAACGCTCACCAGCTCCTCGGCTCGGCCTACCTCCTCGGCAGTCCGCCCGAGCACCTGAACGACATCTACGAAGATGCAGCCAGAAACGAAGGCCACGAACCGTGGGTCGACTCCCCCTCCGAGATCGCTCTGCACGACTACCGCGATTTCCTCGGCCGGCGCGAATACCAGCGCGCGTGGGTCGACTTCTTCGAAGACCAGCTCGTGCTGCACGGGTACGAGTGGAAGATGGTCGTCGCGAAATTTGTCTTCGAGCGCGGACCCAAGGGCAGTGCGAACGAGGAGCCCATGTTCTCTTGCTTGACCGCCGGGTTGGCCCACCCGCTGATCCACCTCGGGTATGCGTACGAGTTGAATTCGCGCGAGGTGGCGATGGAGGCCCTGGGGTTGGCGGCGACGTGCTACGACGCGCGGCTGGCGGGGTTGCTTGAAAGCGGGATGGAACCCGCCGCCAACCCGAGGCCGGCCGCGTATTCCACGGGGAGTCTGCTCGAGGTGTTTGCGCGCGTTAACGGTGATGGAAGACTAGATGGCGTGTTCGACCACTACGGGGGCGACAATCTGAGTAAATTGCTGGGTGATGCGACGTTGACGTCGATCCTCATGGAACATTGGTCAGCGTGGAAGATCAGCGACCCGACCAAGGATTTCGCGCAGAGCCAGGCGTTGGCCGCCGCGTTGTTGGTGTCGAGTGCGCCGAGCGTCGGCGGCCATGGCTGGGATTTCTTCCTCGTGCACCTCCTCACGAGCAGCCACGCCGTCAGGATCCTGATCCCGTTCCTGGACGCACAGTATCACGTGCAGCTGGTCCGGGAGTGGTTGCTGATCGCCCTGGCCATCTATATCGCCCAGCTCCGGCCGCTGATCAAGACGTCTCACATTACGGATGTCGACCTTGCAGGCCGGGGCTGGGTCTTTGTCTCAAAGCAGGCGGTGGAAGGACCATACAAGTTCGATGCCCACTTCGTCAAGGCGTGTCGCGCACTGTACGAGGCGGATAAAGTGTGGGGTGAGTCTGGGCCGGACGGAGAAGACAAGTACTGGTTGAAAGCGGCGGTCAAGTTCGCCGGCGAGTTTGCTGGATGGGGTGGCTTTGGCGAAGAGGATGAACAGGCTGAGGAGGAGCTGAGGACGGATAGGGCAGAGAGACAGAAGGCTTGACTTCAGGTATTCGGATGCGGGGATTGTGTCGGAATTGAGCGAAATCATGACGATTGGAACCAAAGGCGACTGGAAACCAGTTCAATTCATCCTTGTGCAAATCTGCAATTACGATCTTCATGGTGTTCAGAGCATATCCAATGGGGGTACACAGCCTCGTGATGCGCTCTCGCTTCAGCCCGGCTTCGTCTCCGGTTTTGGATCGGGCCTGCTCCGCTGCCAAGAAAACCCCCCTTTTCCCTGGACATTAAAATGTCACATTGGCTCCTCACCTCTCTTCTTCCTGCTGCCCTTGGAACGATGATCGGCAGCTGCCGGTGAAGTCGAGTTTGTTGTCTGCCTCATCTGACTTGTCTGAGTCGATCCAGCCATGAGTACTGCACAATCAACTGACGGAACCCCGGATCGCAAGTGTCACGTGACACGGGAACGGGCCCGCCAGTTCGTGCGAGAAGTCCTGCAGGGGAATGGAGTGCCTGAAGAGAATTCAAACATCATAGCGGATTGCTTGATCCAGGCCGACTTGCGCGGTGTCGACACCCATGGCATGAACCGTATCCCTTCTTACATGGAACGGATACGGCATGGGGTCCTGGATCCGGTCGCAGAGCCGGCGTTCCATCAGATCACACCCGTGGTTGGACAGGTCGACGGTCGAAATGCGTTCGGCTTTCTGTGCGCGCATCTGGGCATGAAGCATGCGATTGAGATGGCAAAGACGTACGGCATCGGCATGGTCAGTGTCAAACACTCGAACCATTTCGGCATGTCGGCGTGGATCGTCCAGCAGGCTATCGATGCCGGGATGATGAGCTTGGTCTTCACAAACTCGAGTCCGGCATTGCCCGTATGGGGAGGTAAGGAGAAGCTTATGGGCGTGAGCCCGATCGCTTGCGGTGCACCTGCTGGCGAGGCGCCGCCTTTCATCCTCGATATGGCCCCTAGTGTTGCCGCGAGAGGCAAGATTTACAAAGCGAAGAGACGTGGTGAGAAGATTCCGCTCGACTGGGCGTTGGACAAGGATGGCAAGCAGACCGATGACCCAGCTGCGGCCCTGGAGGGCGTCATGCTTCCCATGGGCGGGCCCAAGGGGTCAGGTCTCTCCATCATGATGGACATCTTTTCTGGCGTGCTGTCGGGCAGTGCATTTGCGGGACACGTCGCCAACCCCTACGACCCAAGCAGACCCGCGGACACAGGGCATTTTCTCGTCGCCATCAAACCAGACCTGTTCATGAGCCTGGATGACTTCAAGGCCCGCATGGACTACCTGTATCAGCGCGTCGTGGGATCCGAGAAGATGGTTGGTGTGGACCGAATTTACTTTCCGGGAGAAATTGAACAGGTCACGGCTGCTGAAAGGTCAAAGACGGGCATTCCGCTGGTGAAAGCAGAGGTAGATGCATTGAACGCCGAGGCTGAGAGAGTGGGCAAGCCTCAACTTGTACTCTTGGATGGCTAGCACGGGCACCTCGTACGGTTATCAGACCCCGTGCTGTGGTGGTGATCTGGTAGCTTCTCGGCATTCGGTGCCGGTCTTCGCTTCGGTCGGACCAATAGTGGTGAGGGCAGAATCCGGCTAATGTTGATCATGCCTTCGATCTCTTTTGTTGCACACACTTCGCATCCATGCTGTTGGAGCTTGGACTGAAGGGCGGACTGTCAACATAATACAGGGCTGCATTGTCGAGGCAGAGGCTTCACCCGCGTTGAGCTGCTTCGGTTGTAGATGAACTTTGTCGCAGGCACGGCGGTGTCCCTGCATGGGCATTTCCGGGCTGACCTAAGAATGGCATCTTTTACCAATGGGAATTTCTCTCCGCCGGTGGCTGGCACTACGTGCTGAAGCCCGCAGGACGCCCCCTGCTGCCGGGAGCCAGTCGCTGGTCGCCCCTGGAGCTTAGCGAACGAGGCACATGTCGTCATGGCGCAGTCATTGCGCTGTCATTCCGTATGTGGCGGTCGTTGAAGGCTTGTCAGCTGCGAGCGCTCTCAAATGCACCGACGAGAAGGGACTGGGGAGCCGCCTAGGAGCACAGCGCTCGAATATGTGATGGTTCGAGTTTTATCACCGGGCTGAACGCATGAACATTGTAACACGGGCTGTTGGGCGAGAAGATCTGCAGGATGTGGCTGACACTTAACTTACCGATGCCTTGATTTTGGTATCTTGATCGCCGATCATCAGGAGCTGCGGCACAGATCTTATCGAGTACTCGTACTTGGACCCTTCACTGCTGGGACCTTAAAAGGGTCCGAGATGGCGAACATCCAGCTCTAGATTGTTGTCGAGACGGTATGGCCTCGTGGGCTTTAGTATACAAGTCACCCAGAGACCGGAGTGGAATTGCGGCTCGTGCAGAGAAGGTGTGCAATGGCGCACTCGTACTACTGGGACCATGGAAACTCGCGTATGAAGCGGAAATGTAACTGGCAATGATGTGCGCGAGTAACAGAGAAATGAATGAAAGATGAAAAGATCCTCATGCCGCACCCAGAGTCCCAGGATCCCAGCGAAGTCAATCCTTTGGTCAGTCTCTGGTCAGTTCCACTCTGCGCCTCGGGATATTCCCTTCGCTCTCCCACTCCTCGACTGCGCATTATTTGCGCCACTTGACTCTTGCTTCACCTCTAGATCAATTGCGCTCTTGTTGATCCCTCAATTCCACCCCGAATGCGCCGTTGACTTCCACGTTGCAGCGATTTGACTCTACTATTTCCTGGATTCTTTCCCTCGCCTCACCGTCAGGACGGGCATTGAATTATATCTCACACACTCTCGTCGACTTGGTCTCTCGACTGGTCACGGTCCGAGCCCACGTGCAGTCATCCCCTCCTTCGGTCCATTACCGTCTTTCACCCCATTGTTGTCCACCCGCAGTCATAGGGCACATCCCGAAAGAGAGGGAGGGTTTCTGAGGAGGAAGGAAGCCACAAACCGAGGCGAATTGGTCTTCAGCACAAAAATGCCCACGCTTGGACAAGTCTACTCATGAATTGTTCGACGCAGGCTCGTGTGGGATTCAGTACAGTGGCCTGGGGAATCTGTACCCCTCGACCCCTACGCCGCCGAGTGCGTCTGCTTGCAAATGTCAAGGCCACCTTCACGTGAGGCCGCAAAGCCCGTTGCGGACCCAGACGCCTCGACCTTGACGGCACCGTCGTCGTCATCCGCGCCTCATCCAATCGGTTCGGAATCACCAATTCGACGCGGTCAGCAACGCCCGCCAACATGGGTGCCCCTTCCACCTATCCCGTCTCAGGTGAGCATGTTCACAGGCCGTTCCACTGGCGACCCGATCGTGGCGACCCCATTGTCGCCCAAGTCGGACGACGGCAAGGCGATATTGAGTCCCGGCTCAATTGACCGCGTCTTTCCGGCCCGTTCTGCCATTTCAATCGACCCTGTCGCCACCCCCATGCCCCGTATGGATTCTTCTGGCGGCTATCCGGGCATGAGGGTTGCTGCCAGGCAGAGGGCTTCAAGTCACACTGTCTCTGGACCACGCCCGGTACCCACGACAAGAACCGCGTCGGTCTCTGATGCGTCGGATATCGGATCCATTTCGGACGCTGCTCAACGGTCTGTTGGCTCCATTCCCCAAGCCACCGGCAACCTCGATCATAAAATCTTGGCCAATATGGTTACGGATGATGCCATCTCCCGTAAGTCAGAAACCTCGAGCGTATCTGGTGGCGTGCCTATTCCAGCGCAGCAGGGCACGGGATTGGTCACGGCGCGGTTCAAGCATGTTGTCACTGACGAAGGCCACGCGGTCATTACTGGACGAGACGGAGAGACGCTGCAGAGATGTGAGGATGAGCCTATCCACATTCCCGGCGCCATCCAGAGCTTTGGACTCCTGATTGCTTTCCGAGAAGAGAATGAGAAGCTGGTTGTCCGAATCGCAAGCGAAAATTCGGCCAAGATCATCGGTTATACCCCCCAGCAGCTGTTCAAAATCGAGTCCTTCTTGGATATCTTCAGCGAAGAACAGGCTGACAACCTGCTGGATCATATCGACTTCATCCGTGAAGAAGGCGCCGGAGATGTAGCTTCTACCGGTCCCGATGTTTTTATGTTGTCGATAAAGCCGCCGCACTCCCGCACCCGGAGGTTGTGGTGTGCAATGCATCTTTCCGAGACAGACGCTGGACTGATTATCTGCGAGTTCGAGTTGGAGGATGATACGACAAATCCGCTCGTCCCCCCAGAAGACAGGACCACTCCCGAGTTCCCTGAAGACACACTCGGAAGTCAACCGACTCACGAAGAGCTCATGGATAGCACGGTGAATATCAGCAAACCCTTGCGCGTCTTACGAAGTGCCCGTAAGAAGAGAACGGAGGCGGCGGCAATGGAGGTCTTCAACATCATGTCCCAGGTACAGGAGCAGCTCGCCACCGCTCCCACGCTTCAGACGTTCCTCAAGGTCCTGATCGGCATCGTCAAAGAGTTGACTGGGTTTCATCGCGTGATGATCTACCAGTTCGACCATTCTTGGAATGGGCGGGTTGTCGCAGAACTTGTGGATCCTAGAGCAACCAAAGATCTGTACAAGGGCCTAAACTTTCCAGCGTCAGACATCCCTAAGCAGGCACGAGATCTGTACAAGATCAACAAGGTCCGGCTGCTCTATGACCGCGACCAAGAAACATCCCGGCTGGTGTGCAGGACTTTGGAGGATCTCGAACGACCTTTGGATATGACACATGCCAATCTACGGGCAATGTCGCCAATCCATATCAAGTACCTTGCCAATATGGGCGTCCGATCTTCCATGTCTATATCCATCAGTGCCTTCAATGAGCTGTGGGGCCTGATATCCTGTCACTCCTACGGGGCCAGGGGCATGAGAGTCTCGTTCCCTATTCGCAAAATGTGCCGCTTGGTGGGAGACACGGCTTCAAGAAATGTGGAACGACTTTCATATGCCTCACGGTTACAAGCGCGCAAGCTAATCAACACCTCATCCACTGCGACGAATCCTTCGGGCTACATTGTGGCATCATCCGATGACCTGTTGAAGTTGTTCGAAGCCGACCTTGGCGCTCTTTCGATCAGGGACGAAACGAAGATCTTGGGCAACCCCAGGGGCCATCTCCAGGAAGTTCTTGCCATGGTGGAGTACCTGCGGATGCGAAGGATGAGCGCCGTCTTCTGTTCTCAGGATTTCAGCAGTGATTTTCCCGACCTACGATACGATCCAGGCTGGAAGTTCCTTGCTGGCGTCCTGTTTGTGCCTCTGTCGACTGGAGGCAACGACTTCATCGCTTTCTTTCGGAGAGGCGTGTTGCAAGAGGTCAAGTGGGCGGGCAACCCTTACGAGAAATTTGTCAAAGAAGGCACCGAGGGTTACCTCGAGCCGAGAACAAGTTTCAAGCAATGGACTGAAACCATCGTCGGCCGATGCCGAGACTGGACAGATGAGGAAATTGAGACCGCTTCAGTACTGTGCCTCGTCTACGGCAAATTCATCGAGGTCTGGCGCCAGAAGGAAGCCGCACTGCAGAACAGCCAGTTGACTCGCCTGCTACTAGCAAATTCTGCACATGAAGTCCGGACACCGCTGAACGCGATCATCAATTATCTCGAAATTGCGATGGAGGGGGCGCTTGATCAGGACACTCGAGAAAATCTGGCCCGATCACATTCTGCCTCGAAATCGCTGGTCTATGTCATCAACGATCTTCTGGATCTCACAAAGACAGAAGGCGGTCAGACATTGATCAAAGACGAGCCATTCAACCTGCTACAAACGATAAAAGATGCCACCAATCCGTTCATTGGTGACGCCAGGCGGAAAAATCTAGAGTACGAGGTAGAGATCTCGCCAAGCCTTCCACGGAGCGTCCTTGGGGACCATCGACGAGTTCGACAAGTCGTGTCCAACCTCATTGCCAACGCGGTCCAACACACGAAGGAAGGAAAGGTCGTTGTGGAAGCGTACCCATGTCCAACGGCACAACCGCAACCGGGTAAGACAGAGATCGAGATCGTCGTTGAGGATTCCGGTGCCGGAATGTCCCAAGCCAAGGTTGATGCCTTATTCAAAGAGCTAGAAGAAGTCTCTTACGAAGAGGATTTGCCGGAATCTAAGGCCGTGATAACCAATCCAGTCCCTGACCAGCCACAGTCAGAGAATGCAACACTGGGGCTCGGGCTCGCGCTGGTTGCCCGCACCATTCGCAACATGAACGGCCAACTTCGGGTGAAGACAGAAGAAGGGAAGGGCTCAAGGTTCGTGATTGTTTTAGGTTTCGATACTGATGGCTCGGATCCAGCCCAGCTCGCGATCCAACCCATGTCGCCGGATCTGAGCACTCGGCCGGCAACATCGTCAGGCCATCAAGAAGGCGAGGTCACTCTGATTTACAGAAACCCGCAAAAGGTTCCAGAATCATTGGGTTCGAGGCCTGCTCCTCCACCTCGGAGGGCCAGTGCAGAAAGCATGAATAGTCTAGCAAGCTTGAAAAGCGCCATGAGCTTGAAAAGCGACGCTAGCCGAAAAAGTGATGCGGATAGACTCATTGACGCCATCCAGCAACCTCTGCAATTCGCTGATCAGAAGACCAGTAGCCCTGCACCGATGCACGACGAAGCATTCCGCCGCAGATCTCTCGAGTCTCCGAGCAAGTCCAAAAGCCTGCCTTCCCCGAGAGACTTGAAGTCCGCTTTCCGGACAGGCGGCTGGGAAAAGGTGAAGGATTCTGGAACGCCACTTCGACCTGTGCGAGTACCTGATGACCAGGAGGACGAGGCCAGTGGCTCGAAGATTGGACCGCGAATACTCTTCCGGGAGCCAAGATCGGAGTGTTCCCAGTCAGATACCACTGAAATCAGCAAAGCAAACCCGGCCGACAACTTCTCCGTGTTGGTTGCCGAAGACGATCCGATCAACAGCAAAATAATGAAAAAGCGTCTTGAAAAGCTTGGACATGCCGCTCACATGACAGTGAACGGTGAAGAGTGTTCCTCGGCGTTCGGAGAACAACCTGCCTCGTTTGATGCTATCCTGATGGACCTGCAGATGCCCATCGTGGACGGCTTCAGCTCAACCAAGATGATCCGATCCTATGAAAAGACCCAGGGCAAGTCGTGCCTGTCCAGTAGAGCTGGACAGAACGGACGAGTACCCATTTTTGCCGTGTCTGCTTCACTGGTTGAAAAGGAGCGCAACAAATATGTTGAGACTGGGTTTGACGGGTGGATATTGAAACCAGTGGACTTCAAACGCGTCGATCTCTTGCTCAAGGGCATCGTGGACGGGGAGGCTCGGAACGAATGTCTTTACGAGCCCGGAAAATGGGAAAGAGGAGGATGGTTCTCGGCCCGAGAAGACCAGCACGATTCTTATGACGTGGACACGCATCCGAGTCAAGAGAAGCCGACTAGCGTATGGGGGCCAGTGTCGATGGGCGATGAGGTGCAGGCATCCTGACCAGACAGCTCTGGAACGCGAAAGATGACTGTGAGTGAAGAGACCGTGGTGCAGCCGAGCTGGAGACAACAAAACGAACACGACCAAGCATACAGTACCATCGACGGCCCTGGCAAAGAGTATATCTATGGGCAGATGGACATCCGCTGGAAAATCCGGATGGGTTCACAAGTGAATCTGTAGCACGCGACCGTCGATACATTACCATCACGCCAAGGCGTGGCAATACCAGTTTTTTTGGTAGCTGAGGCCTGAGCTGGGGCTTGGAGTTTTGTTGTTGCGCTGCACTCAATTGTCATTGTCATTTGCATTGGCAAGGATGGCATGGGTGTGTAGAATATTGGATGTGGTGATTGCATGAGCATGAGCATGAGCATGAGCATGAGCATGAGCATGAGCATGAGCGCCTTTGATGATGATTTTACACAACCGCGATAGACGAGATGACGTGGATCACGACTGGGACGAAGAAGAAAAATACCAAAGAATGCCATACTGCTTCGTGGGGCTGGCGACACAGTGTGGCTCCGGCGCCGCATGGACTTGAAGCCTCGCAGCAAGCAAGCAAGCAAGCAAACAAATGACATTACAGTACTGTAGTAGGTCCAACCGACCCCCTCTGAGAGGAGCGATCGACTTTTGGGCGGACGCAAATGAGACAGACGCCTTTCACTCAGCTTGACATGAGTTGCATACCAGTATCTCATAAATTCGTCTCATCGTTCTGGTGCTTCTACAGCTAGTCGATGCTCTCGTGAGAACCTCCGAGCCGGCCGGCCGGTAATAGGGCTCGACACATAAAGACAACGGGAGATGATAAGTTTGCCCTGTTCCACTCTCCCCTGTTATAGGTCCTAGGACCCTTCCGGCGGCCGCTTTGTGCTCGTCAAGTCCTTTTTCGTGTTAAATCAACGCGGCAGAGGGCCCCGTAGTTTCTTCACCACGGCCATCCCGAGTAAGCTACAGCGTCTAATCTATCTGTCTTTCTTGTGCCATGTCGTGTCCTGCCATGTCGCGTCTTCCCATGTCCGCTATCCTCTCGTCGACTTGCACAGGATCGCTCGTTCTCTCTCTCTATCTCTCTCTCACTCTCTCTCGCGCTACTCCTCGATTCGCGGTATTGCGATATTGACTAATTAGCCGGATCAATAGCGACGGGACAGGCAGGTAGGTGGTACTCATGCTCTTACTCATGCTCTTACTCATGCCCGTGCTCATGCTCATGCTCGCTTCGGATCTCCACTCCTCGTTACAGGCTTATAGACGGCAGGTGTGTCCGTGCCCTCTTGTCATATTCCGGTCCGAGGAACAGGGGATATGTCTGTGTATATGGCGGAAAGGATTGCGGCCTTCACCGCCCTTCCCAGAAGCTGGTGGAAGGGATTTCCAACTTGGCCAATCTACACCCAGAGATGTACTGTACGTGTTTGAAGGCAGCAGTTCATTCTCGTCGTTGGCAGCGTTGTAATCTACACCGAGAGATGTGCTGTATGTGTTTGAAGGCAACAGTTCATTTCCGTCGTTGGCAGCGTTATAGGATGGGGGGGCGCACCATTTGGGTCGCTTCTGTGCATAGGAAAGGAGCAGGTCGGGATGTGGCCGGACTGGCGTGGCTGAGCTGTGGCAGAAGTTGTTCACCGGGAATCCTGACAGGACTTCTTGCGTAGCAGAAGGCGAGGTCTCGTTTTGCCGCCTCGGGAAGTCGATGCCGGGGCTATGGACCCCTTGGCTCGCTTGCGCCCGGGACTGCAGGCATGAGAGCTCCATTTCCGCCAATGCGTCAGTGTGAGCTTTGAGGGTCGTGGATTTCCGCCGCCACTTCTCTGCTTCCTCGTCCATTCCGAGCTTTATCGCTAGTGACGCCAGCAGGTCAAACGATGACAAGATGAAATCTTCGGGGAGGTCTGTCCGATATGCTAGCACCTTGAAGTAGTTGTCAACTTTCAGGAGCGTGCAATAGTAGGCCTTTTCGTAGTCCTGGGTCATGAGGTACAGGTGGCTCAGGTAGCTGTAGGCGTGAGAAAAGGCACCCCCCAACACACCGTCGTACTGCATCTCGTGCATCCGCTGGATATGGATCCATGTGATGTGCTCGGCTTCCTTGTATCGTTCGGCCGCCATGAGGATCTCCATCACACTTCTGGCTGCCCGGAGCGCCTCGACATCATAAGTCTCCCACCCCAAAATGAGGTTACTCAGTTGTGGGCTGTACTCGGCCGCGCCATGGTTTGACTGCATCAAGATGGTCTCGGAGTCCAGAAGAAAGAAAGCCTGCCGGTTGAAATGGCCGGAAAAGGCGTCGCGAGAGCAGTCGTGCGACGCCTGGGCCAGGCCGGCCAGGTCTTCAGCCTGGAGGCCGCTCAGACTTTGGAGCACTGCCAAGCGAGCATCACTATCGCCATGCTCGCTGACCAGATCGCCGAGGTACCTTAGAAGCTGATTAGCGACCGCGTCCTCGCATTTCGCCAGGTACGCCACAAGCTCGACCAGGCAAAGTAGTTGGGACGGTCTTCGAGACTCGACGACGGATTGCAGTTCACGACCCGCTGTGCGCCACTGCCGGTAAGCCTGCGATAGGTCTCCCAGGTTATACCTCATGACACCTCTCTCGATAGACAGGACGAAGCGATCGCGGCAACTGGTCGGATGTTCCGCGCCCACTATGCATGCGAAACCCATGACATCCTTGCCGAGTTTCCACAATCCCGACTGCAGCGAATCGCCCACGAAGACACTGAAAGAATGGAGAAAATATTCGATGTTGCGTAACGAGGTGGGAGGATTGAGATCCAAAGAGAGCGGTGACGGTGGTGGAGTATAACAGATGAGGTCGTGGCCGACTGCTGGCTCAGTAGGCGGACGATGGTCCGGGTACAAAGCCAACCCGGCACGTCTGGCGTATCGCTCGAGATCGGCAATGTCGACATTACGCCCTCGGAGGACAAACTCGGACTTCTTACCAAGCGACCGCCTACTGGCACGCTGCCAGAGGATCTCCTTGACTTCGTGGCGTTTGTTCTTCTTGTCAAGACCCCACCGCGCAATGCGGGATTTGTACATTTTGGTACTGAGTCCGGTTAGTTGTTGTCGAGCAAAGGATGGAGAACATACTCACGTTGCTTTCAAGCCATACTCTTCTGCCATGATCACCATGACTTCCGTCAGTGAGCGGCCTTCATCTCGGTAGAGCCGAGTGATCGTAGCCCGGTGAGGCTGCCATCCCGCGGCGGCATCTGGGTATGTCGCTCTGAGGACCATATTTGGTTTGCAGGACTGACGAGGATGGAAGCCAGATAATGACAGCAACGAATTCGTTCAGCAGAAAGGTGGAGTTCATCTTGGATTGAGGGACTTTAGAGGTAGGGACAGGCCGTGGAAATCGAGGGAAGCTAGGCAGTTACATATGTCGTTGGCGAGAAGGCAGAAAGATGGGGATATTGTAAGGCAGAAGGGTGGGGAGGAACAATACGATTGGTTGTATACCGAAGGGCCATGCATTGCATTAGCTCCCTGGCCTTTTCATTGTGTCCTTACCTGGCTGGTTCGCTTGGAGTCGGTTCCTCTGATGCCGACTGCTAGATCCTGCGTGCTTTATGTATATCTGGCACGCAGATCCAGGGCATTCGTGCGATCTCTCCGACATCTAGCATGCTCGGGGTTTTACCTTGAGACTGCCTTTGAACCGGGGCGTGTAGCTGTCTGTCCAATCCATCATCTCGCCTGTTGTACCATCGTTCACCAAGTCAAATCTGCGAGCGAGGTGGGCAAATGTGGTGTAGAGTTCAGCGTACGCCAAGCTATAGGTAATATTAGCAAGACGGTCGGAGAAGCATGCAGGCGCAACTGTTTGGAAAGGAAGTCGCATCGAACTTACTTTATGCCAATGCAACTTCGGCTTCCTCGCGAGAAGGACACCATGTGTCTCTCAAGTTCATCCGCGTTGGGCTCCATCCAGCGTTCCGGTTTGAAGGAAAATGGATCCAAGAATATTGCCGGATCATTATTGTACAGATAGTGAGAAAAGGAGACACGCGTCTGAATCTTTGTGAGTCTTGGGGAGAAAGGCGTTAATGTCAGAGGCAAACTCACTCCTGGAGCAATAGTTTCTCCGCAAAGCAGTGCCCCTTGCCTGGGTACGATACGGTGAAGACGGGCGGATGTCCCCAGAGAAAATCGAAGAGACTCCTTCACCACACCGCGCTGCACAGTTGCCTGTTTAGCCTGCTTCTTGAGGGAGTATGCCTTCCGAGTTGCGACTTACGAGGAACGGCAATTTTTCAAGGTCGGCCAACCGGCCAATTCCCTGTGTCTCTGGAAGGACTGACATGACTTCCTGGCGCAGCCGCGTCCAAATCTCAGGTCTCTTGATCGTTTCCCAAGTGCCAAACGTCAGCGCGTGAGCCGTTGTGTCGGTTCCCGCGAGGAACATAAGAACAGCGTCAGGAAGTATTGCCCCTTCTCACGGTCGGGGCCGAGAGCGCTACGGAGCATTAATGATGCCACTTCTTTCGAGTCGGGGGGCGCTCGGGCAAGCGAGTCGATGAGATCCTTGCATTGCTGTGACGTCTCAGTTCGGATTTCCCAGAGCAAGGAGCAATTGAAACTCACATTCATGACGTCTTTCATCGAAGCGGCGCCAGCAAACCAAGTCTTAACCGCATTTTCCGGCAGCAGTGAGAAGATTACCTTGTTCAACACGTTGCCGATATTGGGAAAGTCTGAGGCGGCGAGTTTCGCAGGTCAGTCTGTTCATCATTGTCGCTGCTCGAGAGATAACGCTCCTCCACGGGAGCTGCGAGTGCTAGTGCAGGCCTTGAGGCAGGCACAATGAGGGAGACGTGGGAGCTTACTTACACCAGAAGAAGGGGACGATTGGGCCGAATTCGTGAAATTCGACGATCAGTTTGGGCCGGAAGTTGGGAGCGTCGAGCAGTCCCAAACTCATTTGATAGCAATAATACATTGTTACATCTGCGGTCAAGCATTCAAAGGCTAGAACAAGGTCAATGGATTTATTCTGGCTCGCCTCTTCTTGGAGCCGATGCAGGAAGAGATCGACCTTCTCGTGTATAAGCGGCTCAAGGCCGTTGATTTGAGCTTTTGAGAAGGCTTGAATGAAAAGGTCCCGATGAGGTTTAGCAACGCGGCCATCGCCAACGTTGAGGAAGCTGCCATCGACCATGGGGGCATTTTAGAACTCGGGAGCCCGAATGAAGTCGGATCCGGTTTTGAAAACCCTGCATTCGAACCATCAGCATTCTTGTCCAGTCTCGTCGGAGCTTGCCAAGGGTGAATTACATGCGGTAGGCGTCCCAGTCGAGAATGTGCAACTCGCCTGGGCGAACGCGTACAACAGGTCCTACTTCCGTTCAGTATGTCCCTCCGGGTTTCGGGTGCTGCTGACCATATTCGTCATGAAGTGCTTTGAGGTGTTTGACCAGCGAGTCTCCTGAAAGCAAGTCGTAGTAGACCGCATACAGGTTGGTTGCAGCAGCCAACTTGGGACCGGGGAAGCGTGACAAAGGGTGCAAAGTCAGCCTACAGACAACTCGGAGCACCAGTGCCAGTATGAGCAACGCCTGGCCGAGCAGCACGAGAGACAGAAATGCCATCTTGCAATCAACAGAACTGTCAAACAACGCAGGCAAGCAGATTGATTGACCTTGAAGTCCGTCGTATTTCTACACCGGGCTTGCATCTTCGGCAGCTGGTCGCCTAAAGCGCATTGTCGGAGTCTCCTCCTTCATGCTCATCCATATCCCAGTGTTCAAGAGAAGCAGTGGGTCTGTAGTGAGCTTAGCGCCGACGACTTGATCCTGCGGACTGCAATGGTTTTCACCATTCACGACTGTTCACGGCCAAGGAAAAGTATTAGTGCCTGTGAGCGAACATTTGATTCAAAGCGCATGGAGATACGGAACGCGTGTCGATCAGTCAGGCATCCTAAGAGCATCAAATAGGAAGCTCCGAAAATGCGATGGAAGTAAATGCGGGTGAGGCGTGGGTGAGGTCGTCGCAAGAGCTTCCTGGTTCGGTACGTGATCCACAAGTGAAAGTGATGTGATTCTCGGGATCACATGCTGTAGCTATGAGTACACCTAGAGCAAACCTCAGATCTGAATTACTGTACCCTTCACTGGCCCTCAAAAGTCTCAGTGCAACCAACCAGTAAGAGCTGCTGCATAAAGGTATTCTACACATTGTTCTCTGTTCGAGCATAGTGTAGCATGATCTCGATTATACAGATTCAATGCTCGCGCCGAAATTCAAATACAGGTCAGCCATTGATGAACCAAGCCTAACCGCATGATTTCAACACTACACAGTTGTTTTTCGACACCACAGACGACAAATCCGGAAATACTCATGACACAATTTCGCGCAGTGGAATGGCACTGGATCTCATCTACGAGTACCTCGTACGACCAGTGAGCACTGAGGAGCAGCAAGCAGATGGCTCGTACCGAGTCGTGCAAGGACAGAAATAGGAACAATCAACACGTCGCAGTCATACAACCCGCATTTGCGGTACTAGTACTCGTAGGGAAGGGACCTTTACGCGCGCACAGAGAGTGAAGAGACATCATGACGTCTTTTGCAACGGTGCCCATTCACGGTGTCCACGGTGAAGGCGGATGCCACCTGCTTGAGTTTCGGATTGTTTCTCGCATCGGATAAACCATGTGTCCGTGAGTCCCGGCTCGCACCACCACAATAGGACTAGCCATACGAAGCATGATTGGCCGAGCCCCGACATTTCTGCTTTGCTGCTGGCTGCGCCTTCGCTTCCCTGCGAGCTTCTTCTCACTCAGCTGGCGACCGACGCGCCATCTCAGCAGTCCCCAGCAAGGGAATCTGTGGAGGATGCGATGTGTACGCGTTCAGCCTCGATGGCTTTCGAAAGTGTCTCGCATGAACATCCTTATGCGAGCCAATCGTCTCTTTGTTCTACGGACGTAGCTTTCCCCCACCCTCTCCATGTTGCGGCAGCTTTCTGAGCCTCAACGCGCGGGAGCAAAATCGCTCGTCTCGAGGAGGATGGGACGACTGCTGAGCAATGCTACACCTCGCCCGCCACCAAACCTACGGTGAATGCGCATCATAGCTTGAGATCCAACACCTTGCTGTATAAGAAGGTAGGCAGATCTTCACAACAGCTGTCTTGATCATCAGACAACAAACAACTACTACAATCACTACAGCTATTTCCTATCGTATTATTTCCTTATCACAGTCGTTCTGCACAGATACAATATCCTCGCTTCATTTATTACAGCGCCCCAGCAAACAACTCTGATACTTGATCTGCATATTTCAACTCGACTAATCCAACAATCATGTATACTTCCATCGCGTTCATTGCTGCGACACTTGCCACCGGCGCCTTAGCTGTTCCCTTCAGCAACACGTCCACCACTTCATACTACTGCGGCTATGGGACTAATGCCGATGGCTCATGCGTCAGCCCAACTTCGACCACAAGCTCGGCCTCGACTACTTCCACCTCAAGCGTTTATTGCGGGTTTGGAACCGCTCTAGATGGCAAGTGCAATCCACCTCCGTCGACCACGACACCAGCCTCGTCGACGACAACATACTACTGTGGATATGGCACCGCTCTGGACGGCAAGTGCAATCCGCCCCCGACCACATCGAGCACGTCCACCAGTACGTCCACCTCCTATTACTGCGGCTTTGGCACTGCTTTGGACGGCAAATGCAATCCCCCAACATCAACCACGACCAGCTCAACGTCTACCGCCACTTCCACCTCGCACTACTGTGGTTTCGGCACTGCTGCTAACGGCTCTTGCAACCCTCCCTCAACGACCAGCAGCACATCGACGAAGACAACGAGCACCGTCAGCAGCACGACAACAAAATCCACGACTGTGAGCACGACCAGCAGCGTTAGCAGCACAACCACTCCCGTCTCCCACTACTGTGGCTATGGTACAGCATTGAATGGCAAGTGCAACTCAGCTCCTCCTACTTCGACTAGCTCGTCAAGCAGTGCCACCAGAACGACTGTATCTCACTATTGCGGATTCGGCACCGCTGCCAACGGCCAGTGCTTGCCAAAACCCCCTGTGTCTACAACGACTCCTAATGGCTGCCCCACTGCTATGACCGTCACCCAGACCGTCACGGCGACCCCGACCCTGGCTCCTCACTTCTTCTATGGCCTCAGCGAGTGTGTGGAATGTCAGACGGTCACCATCACCATGGCCATTCCCACCTCGATCGGGGCTTGGTAGAGCGGTAGAATAATTTCAAAGGCAACATGATGCGGATTTGGGATGGTGAGGCTGCAGTGCAGCTTCAGTCTGTTTTGTCTTGACATTATGCATGGCGTGGCGTCGACTTGAAAGTATTTCGGCATAGCAAATGGTTGGTTATCATAGACACATCCTCGGACATACATAGCAAGCTTAGTCACTCCTTTGAATACATGCGAAGCTTCCACCTACATTTGAGTCCCTTGATCCCACTGTGAGGCACATCTGAGTTCTGAGTTCTGGGCCTGAAACGGAAAGAGCGGAGATGTCTGCTGGGCAGGATGTGGGGAAAGCGCCCCCGGATAAATGCCACCAACCTTCGCCTCCACGTCGAGATTCACACTCCCCAGCTCGTACACTACTCGGGCCGCGTATCTTCTTTGGCTGGCACTTTAGCCGTTTTCCAGACATGGAGGGGGACCAAAAACCACAGATGCCGCGCCCAGGCTTGGTGACAGCATAGGCGTCACAAGTTCTATGCGAATTCTTCCTCCTTCGCCAACCCCACGCCCACGACACCGACACTGCGCCATGCGTTGAGTTAGCATTTTAACCCCCCTTTGCATGCGGGCAGCGACGACTTGACTCACCAGCTCCATCAGCGTCGGATTATGTCTACGAGAAGGACATGCACAAGGCGAGAGCCGTGACACCTCGGCCGGATCAAAGCGCTGGAGTCGCAGCGTCGCGCCCTGCTCGTGCTGTGGCCTCCAACACCTTCCAGTTCGTCACCGCCATCCCCACCTCCGAAGCCGAACGCTCCCAGAACAAGGTCATTGTTCGCTCCAATGCTTCAAACTACCACTGGCGGCGAGTCAAGAAAGATGAGGATGGATCCCCAAGTCGACCGGTATCGAGGCGTCGCTCTTCGAACCACGGCCAGCGTCAGGGCAAATCCTCCAAGAGAGCGCGTGCCCCTACCACTCCTCAGACGACCGGATCCTCCTCCACAGACAGCGAAGGCTCAACGCCGCAGATAGAGGAGGACCTCGTCGAATCCATCACAGATTCGCCTGTACCAGGAGGTGAACTAGTCTCATTCTCTCCCAGCAGCCTGTCGACCTTGGTGGTGTCTGGCCACCACGATCCATTTGAAACATATCCTTGTGAGTTGCCGAAGGAGTTTGTCAGCCCCGTCCTTGATCAAGGTAAGTGATGGACCATCCGAACCGTACACATTCATCGATGTTGACTGCCCTCAGTGAACAGCTTCCTTTCGTTGATGTTTCCACCCGAGAAAGGCCAGACGTTGAACCCACACTCCGAGAAATGGCTTCAAATGACATTCCACGATCGGACGCTTTTCCACGCCTCGATGTTCTGTCAGCTCACGCGCAATCGAGTTTTCTTCTCCTCCCCGGCTGAGTCCCGAGAGCAGATGCAGTGTTATACGGAAACCATTCGCGGCGTCCACCAGAAGTTCGCCGACAGTTCCATGAGCTGCGAGGATGAGAATATCCTGGCAGTGTATGCCCTCTCTTATCACGGGGAGCCTCGATCCCATCCCCCAGCGGCCGCACCGACACAAGGCCCACTGACTACTTTGCAACTCCTTCATCTATACGGGGGCCGACTTCACACGGTGAATGTGCATTTACAGGGACTTGCCAGAATGTTGACCCTTCGCGGCGGCCTCGCTCAGATCAAACTGCCTGGCTTGGCACAGGCTATATCTTTGTAAGCGATGCACTTGCTTGACATGGTCACTTGCAAAACTGACTCAATGCCATAGCGGAGATATAATTCTAGCCAGCCAAACCTTGACCAGACCAATGCTGCCATATGAACAGATGGGAGACGATGTCATTGGGCCTCTGAACCTAGCGTCGAGGAAGAACCACCCCTTAGTCGGCCTCGGCAGGGGATTTCGGGTTCTGCCAGAGTTGCTGGGCCACGAGACCGTTGAGCACCTCCTGATCGTCCTGAAGTGGATTATCCAGTACACTTTTGCGGTGGATGACCAGGTCAAAAACAGACCAGAAGCTCAGAGGCTGGGATGCGTGTCCGATGAGAGAAACTTCGTCCAGCACAGTCTGATGCTGTTGACTCCCCTCCCTTCAGAAGTACAGGACGAGCACCCATTAATCAGACTGGCGCGACTGGGCACAGTCGTATACAGCCTGCTCGTGGTGTTTCCGCTTCCGGCAATCGCTGCACCTTTCCACCAACTTGCGCACGACATCAAGGCACAGCTTCTCGATCCAGCGATCCAGGCTTGGTGGGGTGAAGCATCTGATCTGATAATGTGGGCGACTGTGATGGGTGCGATAGCGGCTATAGGATATCCGGAGCGACAGTGGTATCGTACCATTCTCGACGAATCCACTCGACAGGTCGGGGTCGAGAGCTGGCCAAGTATGAGGGATCGGCTAGGTATGTTTTTGTGGTATGAGTATACGAATGATGCCGACGGGCTCAAACTATGGACGGAAATTGAGGAGTCCAACCTGTTCAGAGTGCCGAAGTAGGCACTCCGGCAGCTGGCTGGGACGAAGCTGGTCTTGAATGTCACACGACGAGCAGAAGGCAGGTTCTTGGGCAAGTACCGGTGGCTTTTAGATGAAATATTTTAGCACATGGAGCAGATGAGCAACGAGGGGCAATTCGTGGACGGAATACCGCCTCCTCTTTCAATATAACTTCTGATCGACACTAAAAATAGGGGTGCCTATGCCGCCTGTGGTAGCTCTGAACATGCGGTTGTGTCCTTCTAAGGGTTATTGGCGTCATGGTTATAAGTGGTGTGTGCCTATTTCTGGGCATGCTTGTAGGTGTGCCATTGGTGTAGGCATGCCTATAAGTACCTTAGCTGTACTTATGAAGCCTAATAGGTGAGTAGCTAGATACGGAGTACAGTATCACAGTAAAAGGTCGGAAAAGCTGCCTCGGCCATGGGCGATCTACGCGGTGGAGTTCCGGCCACGTTAACGCATATTGGCCAGTGACGGACGTGTCAGAAGCGCATCCTCTGTGCCTTGCATACAGATGTCCTGCTTCTCATCCCGGCCAAATACATCGACATGTTTGGTGCCCTGAACCGATTTATCGCCCGTCTGGACGGCGAGCCGCCTCCGCGGCAAACCGATTCTGGGCCTTCCGACACCTCCTATGGCTTTCAAGTTCTCCGAAACACGAACAAAGAGCTCCAGCTGGAGCCCTGGTTCGAATTCATTATTGGCATGAACGGTCACTACCTGGTGTGTATAGATGTGTTCCCTGTTCCCCGGCTTCTCAAGACCGCGGGGGAACCCTGCTGACGGAACGAGGACTCGCCGGATCCCAATCTTTTCGTCACAGAACTGAGCAACTGCGCAGGCGGATACTGCACGTTAGATCTCTGGAGCGCAAAGGTACGAAAGAAAGACACGGGCACACCGACTTGTTGCTGCACGACCAGGACCGCAAATCCCAGTTCTTCTTCCCACGGCTGTCTGGGGTTTTGTGGCTCAGTTGACCGACTTTTCTGACCGCCGCTGCAGGGCCAAAGAACGCACTCGCTCACCATCCCAGTACCTGCTTCCGGCGAACCTTTGGGGTTGTCCCTCCAACTCACGCCTCTCAACTCCACTCAAAATATATGGCACGTCCTGAGCATACCTTCTCCGTTGTCTCCAGCTCACCAGGCTGGCCTTCTCCCACACAGCGACTACATCCTCGGCTCACCGAGCGGGACATTGAAAGGAGAAGCGGCGCTGGGCGAGTTGGTGGAGGATCACTTGAACCGAAGCCTCGTGCTGTGGGTTTACAATTCCGAGTTCGATGTAGTGAGAGAGGTGGAACTTGTGCCTCGACGGGGCTGGGGCGGCGAGGGTGCCCTGGGAGCGGTCCTCGGCTTCGGGGCCCTACATAGACTCCCTGTGGGGTTGGGAGAAGAGATCCAGGCGCCCGGGGAGAGCCTGTTCGACGCCGATAAAAAGAGCCACGAGAGCGGACAACAGCAGCAGCAGCAGCAGCAGCAGCAGGCCTTGGCCAACAGTTTCCAGCCCGCACCGGTTGAGAATCTACCTACTCCGCCTCCAATGATCAGCCCGAATGTACCTCCGCCACCGATGTTGAACCCCAACGTCTCTCCTCCGTCGACTGCAGCACCCCCGAGGACACGGAAAGGCCGGCATCACGCCGCTGCCATAAAGAATGGGTTCGATGATATGTTTGCTGAGGGGACCAAGAAGAGTGCCGAACAGGACCATATACCTTCGAGGAAGGGCACGCCTCTTGCGCCGCCCCCCAGGTCTGGTTCTGCTGGACCGACTCCCCACTCCGTCACGCGTGAGCAGGGAGATCCCCTTGCTCAGGCAGGCGAAGAGCTAGGCGAACCGGGCGATGCCGAAGAGACGTGAGGGCGGGGGTTTGTTGAAAATTGTTCTGACCACCGTTTTCGAGGACGGCATCGGATGGAAAGGGACCAGTGCCAACGTTCAAGACTCAAAGTCGAGCTGTCTAACCTCCTGGTCCGCCACCTCGACCTCGTCTTTCCACCAACCCATGAAGTCTCGAATCCTGCTCGACCTCTCCCTTGCCATGGCTCGCCCCGCATCTGTCTTCATCATCCCCTCGAGCTTCAGCAATTTGTCGTCGAAATGCTGGATGGAATCGCTCAGACTTCTCGCACCCTTTGCTCCTCCAAAGGTGAAGCACCGTCCGATGCCAATCGCCCCAATGGCATCGAGCCGGTCTGCATCTTGCACGACAGCCAGCTCCGGTATCAGCTCGATGAGCTTCTCTACGCGCTCCGGATTCTTCACTTCCGAGGAATACGACACGCCGTCCACCAACAGTTGGATATGCTCGGCGTAAGACTCCGACAATCCCACCTGGGTGACCGCTTTGCGCAAAGACCCCGCCTGCTGTTCGGCGCTCACGGTGACATACTTCTTGTCCTCGACATCATGCAGCAATGCTCCCAGAATGACGCTCAAGGGATTCAAAGCCGGGAGAGCCTGTCGTTTTCGCTGGTCTTCCACCTTCTTAAGAATGGTAAGCGCGTTGGTGACGACGCGTTTCACGTGCGCGAAGTCATGAGAAGCGTCGAAGCGTGGGTCCTGGAAGTATTGTTCTGTGAAGGTGTAGATTTGGCGGATGTATCCGGTCTCTTCGTCGGACAGCGACGGATAGGTCGTGGGATCCCAGTATGGAGATTTCGGCAGATCCATGGTGGTGAGGATGGCGAGAGGTGCCAGACTGCAGGTGAAACTGATTGGATATTGATTAGGTCAACGCACGAGCAGCTGAAAAAATGGACGCATCACCGAGGTTTCCAGGAGAATGGCCTTATTTAAGGCACGCAGACCATGATTGTGTTCTCGGAGGTCGGTGTGTCCGATGTATCCAACGCTCGTTATGACATTCAAAGTCACGTCTCGGACTGCTCTGCAGACATTGACTTTCGCCTCAAAAGAATCAAATCAGGCGTCGAGCAGATCCGTGCCAAGACGGGAAAATATCGGCCCGTATTGCGTTCCCACCATTGGCACCGTCGTCTCTACTGAGTATGCGCCGCCGTACACGACTTTTCGCGCCCTCTCATGCATCAATCATATTATACATTCAATCTCCTTTCCCTTTTTCTAATGTCAAGATAAGAAACAATCCCCTGCGTTATTTCGTCCGATCAAGGGATACCCACAGCATGCGGGGCTGGTCAATCCGTATGTGCAACAGTCGTGGTGCTGGATCTCATGCTGCTTTGGTTCCCACTTGGAGGTCCTCTTGACACTGCTCAAGCGTTCGAGGCCTCCCGATGAGAACGATGAATCTGTTGACCCCGAACAGCGGAGTCCTTCAAGCATATCTCGTCCGGGTATTGCATCAGCTGTAAGATCACGCTGCATAGATGTACCATCCAAGACTAGTATGAACAGTGCCGAGGGTTTGGGTATTAGGAGTCATAAGAAGACTGTTGGCCGTCATCGTTCTCTCCTCCACCGCCGTGACTTGCATTCTGTACAAGTGCAGTCTTTCTCATCTGCGTTGGACTGAATCTCTGACTGTTGTCGACCTTCGTTTACCGGAAATCGCTGCTCATATCTTTGGCGCGCCTCCCATGACATATCCGGCTCCGCGTCGGTCGCATCTGTGGACCGCCACTTCACAGTCTGAAGTGGAGTTCTCTGACGGCGACGTTTCCGCGACTTGGCTGCCGTGCGGATTGGTATGGGAGCGGAGGTGGCCGATCCTGCGGATATGTCATTTCGATTGCTGCCATCAGCTTCTGCTTCCGCGGCTGAATCGTGGCAAGAGTCGGCTCGGGCGTCGCAGGTGGTGAAGACACCCTCTCGGGGCGGCAACGCTGCTAATGGCCCTTGGTTTGACCAGCTTCGAGGAAGTGATCCTGGCGATGCCATGGGAAAGAGGTAGGTATTGCTCAAGTCTTCCCAGGCTGAAGAAGACGTGTCTTGCGCCCACAGCGAGGGGTTCGCGCGAGACCATGACCAATGCGTCTCGGCGACATAGCCGTCTGGAAGATGCATCTCGTGAAGTGGTGCTTGAAAGCACAAGATGGATGCTGTTCTCTATCTCGAATGTCCCTGGCGCAAGGTGATGTTGCAGGAGGCGGACAAGACGGATATCATAGGGGTTTATCAATGTCTCTTCGACAAGGTGGGCAAGGGTGGAGTCGCATCTCCCTTGAGGGTAGATCTAGAACTCCAGGGATTTGATGCCATCCAATCCTCATGGATCGTGAGTGCTTTCGAGCAAGACCGTGCAGAGAAGGACGCATGGAAGGGTCCACAAGGCTCAGGTAATCGCGCCACATCAGGTGTTGAATGCTCCGTCATTGGGACATCGCGCGAGGCTTGGAGCCAGGAACCAGGGTTGCTGGTCTCCTCGAAAGCTGAGTACAAAGGCTCCTACCAGTGCGCTATCCCCTTGAAATGCATCGCCTGACAGATTGCTGGGGAAATGCAAATACCGCCAGCAATGAGCAGGTCGATATCAAATGTCCACCGATATTCCAACGTCACTGGATACCAACCGGAACGCGCCGATGAGGGTCCAGAACTAGCAAAGGACAACGGTGACCTCTTGCGCCATTTTGCAGGACCGGTTTCATTGGCCTGACCACCACTTCACATGGACACCAAGCAAATGAAACAGGAATACAGTTTGTGGGGGGTAGCAGGTCAAGGAGGAGCCACGATGAGTAACCCGCCTGTTCTGAGAAAGGGGGGTTTTCCGAAGACTATGGTCGACACAATGCCAACAATCCTCCCCCCTTAGGCTCTCCAGTTCGGGCCTCCAACCAGCGAATTCCACCGGATATCAGAACACGCACGGGACCAAGACACGGAATGGACCTAACAGCCGGGAAGCAAATCGAGGAGGACTCAAAACCTGTTCGTATAAGCAGGACTCCACCACCTCATTCCGGCATGGCTTCCAACTATTCGAGGCCGAGGCCGTCATACTACGTTCGCTGCCACCAACCATTCCCATCCCTGGCGTCCTCTTGGGGTCCAATGCTGCAGAAATTCACGCAGTCTTGCGGCTGCAGCCCGTCCCAAGCTCTGTCCCGACCAGTCGATGCCTACGCTACTGTGGCAGCGAGCAGCTACCTCTTCCCCAGCGCATTCTCCGAAGCCTTCTACCGAAGACACGCAGACCTGGGCCCGACTCGTCACTCTGGCCAGTCAGGACATCTGCTTCTTCGACGTCTTACTACAGCCGCTTAGTGGATTCTTCAATGATGCCCACGCGGCGCTTTAGACACAAGTTCAGCTTACCGTGTCTCTTCCCCGCTCTGTAAAGTTCCGGGTGCTGGTGCCCTGGCTGCTTTGTCAGAGCACAACTTTCTCTACAAACACGTTCCCTAGTGCGGTCCCAGGCCCTGCCATGTTGAACCCTGACGTTATGCCGGGATCTCAGTCTGCCAGACACCTTACCCACAGCGAATGGGACATTGCAGGTTATCGCGATCGGCCTGCGTCATTTGCAGGGGGTCTGTACGGAGTATCCAAATCAGCCTCGTTAAGAATACACCACGAACATCTCCAGAATGGTATAATACAACAGAGGCCCGCCGGCCATTCAAATCATCTACGAGATCAACAACTTGTTCCTACTTGCGCCACGCCTTGACCACGTCGAGCTCAACACGAAGTCATCATCAATCATCAAGGCTTATCAGGACAACACTGCTGTACTCTACGACGCTCAACTCATCCGGACATCATCTTCACACTCGATTGCAAATATGCAAGCTGTCGAACAGAATCTGGAATTGGTCTTCCCACCGGAAGTCATCCCTGCTTCATACACCTGGAATATCCTGTCATCGGCGCAGCAGGAAAACAGCTCAATGGATGTCTTGGATCTTTTCCTCGCGTCGCCATCCCGTTCGCCCGTTCTCGACGAGAGCCACACTCGCAAACAAAGTGATATAAACATGGCACAGGACATCTTCTCCTATCCCATGGCGAATGACTTCACTTCGGGCCAGTCGTCGGTCAGTTATGCCAGCAGCGTGCAGTCGGATGACTTCTGGACCGCCGAGGGCACCGCATCCGAAGTCCCGGAACTACCGTCAACCATTACGCCGGCCAACTCTACGACAGTGGATCGCAGACATCGGCGACGCGAACAGAATCGCAAAGCCCAAAGCAACTTCAGGCAGAAGAGGAAGGAAGAGGTGCGCAGTCTCCAGCGCGAGGTGGAAGAACTCCGAGCTCAGCTTGCCGCCTATCACAGGAGAGGCCCGACGGCCAATCTGACCATTTGCACGAAGTGTCGGACCTTTTATCCTGCAGCTGTCGCGGATGCGTCGCACGATTCCAACAATGCAGACCTATTCAGCTAGTTTTACGCAGCCATGCCTTTTGATGTTCACAACAGTCAAGCATCGCTCGTATGCGTGGCAGTGGCAGGACAGCAAGTCAGTGTCAGCGTCAGCGTCAGCGTCAGAGCCATGCAACCAGCACCGTTCGCCAGCAGCCTACGACTACCGTGGTGAGCGATTGGTGGTGTCAGAGCCAGGCGGAAGGTTCAGCAGTCAAGCGATTTCAAGAAATGCATCGTCCGACCCCCGCACGCTGTTTGACTCGAATATGCATACCACGACAGGTGCTGCAGAAGCTCTTCAAGCGAGGTGCTTGGACTGCTCACTGATCGCAGCGCCTTCTAGACGCTTGCAGTGCAAGAGACGCCATTGGACAAGAAAGGCGGTCAGCACACGCCATTCAGCGCATGAACACCAAACACCATTGCGGGTGGTACGCAGATTCGAGACAAGTAAATCATATACCCTTCTGCGCTGGGATCAAAGAGCCGGCATGGGACTTGGAGCGCACGAACAAAGAGCTTGATGGGAAGGAAGTAACCGGGGCCCTTCCTGATGTCTGAGGACGAGGTCTAGTTATTGGGCATCAGGACAGTGCTGTCATTCCCAACCCTCATTGTTAACCCAGAGTCGTGGCTCGGATGCCAGCATGGGGACGCAACTGGGAGTGGGAGTCGAACATCCACTGGTGCTATGAGCGGGCGGAAGAATACATACTATCAGGAAGCAGAATGATGAATTCAAGTCTATTGGTCCTATTTCCTGAAGGAACGACATGCGATGCGATGCGATTCGACTCATCGATCACGTACAGTACAGACACTGGCATTGGTACTCACACTTGGTCCGATACTGGTGATGGAGACGGCAAGATGACAACTGACACCTGACAACTCCACCTTAGCCACGCTCCCTCGGGGCTTCGACCGGCGAGCGATTCAAGACTAGACTCCGTTGATCAGTTGACTGGAGTCTAGTAAAGTCCACATCTCTACATCCCGAGTCAACCAGTCTCCCTTTTGTGTCCCAACATCTCACCCCCGTACTAGGTACGGTGACGGTGACCTCGCCTGGAGGCTGAAGACGTTTATCAATAAGCTTACATACCCTGCTTGCGCTGCTCTAGGCCCGTGATTACCTTGACATTTATCCCTGCCACGCCATGCCCAGTGCGGTATATCGTATATCGCATACGGTGTTTATCTCGTACTCAGAGGTAAATACGGAGTACACATACCTGGTATGTAAGTATATTTCCTCCTCGAGCACGGGGTACTCGCGGTATACGGAATACCCCTTTTGTGTGGAGTTAGGAAATCCCCCCTCTCGTTGGGAAATGGAACCTAGAGATCAGCCCTTCCCATAACTCTCACACCTTCAAGACCTTACGTACGGTATCATAACCGAAAGGTATCGTACATTTATAGGACGGAGTAACTGCCTAGTACCTAGTACGAAGTAACTTACTCTGGACTAGACTCTAGTGCCCAGCTACTACACAGTACCTAGGTACAGTAGGTATCCTTGCTTCAGTCAAATTCCCCTCGTAACAGCTCGTCGTTCCGAGCACAATTCGAGGATGGGATATGCATGACCCAACTCTCGGTATGTGCCTCTCAAGCATCAAGCACGGCCTAGATTCAGTAGGTAAGTCTTAGGTACCTACTCTGTATGATACGCCGTGTCTATATAGTAAATATAAACATACATATCCCCCCTCCCACACACATGTATATACTACATGTACATATATTCTCTCTCTCTCACACGCCCGGTGAGGTCTTCGCTTCCGGCGTGCCCGCACGCAGAGTCTCCATTCCATATAGCCGGCGGGCTGGCCTCGTACTGTAACGAAGCGTGCCAGCGTTGCCAGCTAAGTTATGGACTGTGTATGCAAATTATGTGGGTGTATTGTACCCGTTCACATCCTGGGTAAACCCCCTTTAGGCCGTCCTTCGTTCGATGACGTCCCTACGTTCGCGAGTCGATAAATCTGACAGTCGAGATTTGAACGGTAACACAAAGGGGATGGGCTAATTAGGGTCTATAATCGGTAAAGGTACATAGTGGGAGAAGACTGCCAGTGATGTCTTGCACGAGGGTTTATGATGAGAGGTATATCCCGTGGCACAGGGATTTCGCAGTCAACAATCCCCAACGAGGGTGCCTTCATAATGACCGACCAAGATCCGAGCCCACCCCTGCTGGAACTTGCACAGCAGGTGCTTGCCGACTGCAAGATCATAACTGATCACCTGGCGCGGAATGGTCTTCCTTCGCCGTCCCTCGCGGCCGACGCGTACCCTTTCTTCCCTGGCACGGGACCTCCCGGTGTTGACACCTTCCCGCGGCTGAGCGACGACATCAGAGCGGCGAGGACGCGGCTCCGAGTCGCGGCTGCAAGCCTCGCGCAGCTGGCTGCTGGGCCTGCAGATGCGGCGATGACCTGCCTGATCGGCCACTGGATGACAGCTTGCCTTCAATACATCTATCACTTTCGCTTGGCCGAGCATGTCCCTGTGGACGGGGACATCAGCTATAAATACCTTGCTGCCAAGGCTGGAGTAGTTCCAAATCAATGCGCGCGCGTGCTCAAGTTCGTGGCTACCGAGGGTTTCTTCCACCAGACGAGACCGGGCCATGGCGCCCACACCGCCCTGTCCAAAATGTTGCTGATGCCCGACTTCAGGGACACAGTCGGGTATGTCACGGAAGAGTCATTCGCGGGCGGGCCAAAGATGGTCGAGGCCGCAGAGAAGTACCCGGGAAGTGGGGGGAAAGAACGAGACGTGCTGGAACCTGGGCCACAACGCTGACCTGCCCATGTTCGAATACTTCGAGCACCAGCCGCCAGAATGCAGAGGTTCATGGGGTGCATGCGATACCTTGCCTCAGGAGAGAGCTTCAGTATCAAGAACGTGGTAGACGCATTCGACTGGCAGGGTCTGGGCAAGGGGCTTGTCGTCGCGGAAAGGCAATGCACCAACGACAAGGACATTGACCGCATCAAGTTCCAGACGCACAACTTCTTCACCGCGCAGCCTGTGAAGAACGCCAGCGCCTACCTCCTCCGGTTCATCTGTCCTGACTATTCGAATTAGTATGCGGTTCAGATATTGGGGCACCTTGCAGCCGCTATGGGGCCCAAGAGCAGGATCATCATAGTGGACCAAGTCATGCCCGAGGCGGGTGTTCTGAGCAGCATTGAGGAACAGCGCAAGGTGAGGATCTGTATTTCGGTTTGTCCGCCGAGCAGTACTGACAATGGACGTGGTACAGGATGCTGGACATCGAGATGATGTTAGGTCAGGAATTCCCAAGTGCTGTGCCCACCTAGTGCGCCGAAGAATGAACCTAGCATGCTCGCACTCAATTCACCTTGATTGAATACTGACATGAATGCAGCTTCCACAGCCTGGGGAGGGACGAAGAGGGCTGGCAGTCGTTGATCAAGCAGGCCGATGAAAGGCTAGAGCTGCATAGTATCAGGAAAATAACAGAGAACATCCTTGCTGTCCTGGAGGTTGGATTGAAGCAAAACAATGAGTAGTAGCTTTGGCCAGATGAAGTGACAGTGAGAAGTAAGTGAACAAAAGTGCAGCGGTAGTGGACTACAAAGAGCTTGAGAAGCTCGGCAATTTGTTGCGCCTAGAGCGTTTCGCGTTTCACATCTCATTTTCATCTCACTTCCACCTTTCTGATCCTCACCCCGCCCTCACTTGTGTCTTACTGCGAAGTGACTTCATTCTCTTCTCCTAGAAACACCAATCATCGATTCTTTCGACCAGGTACTGAGGAGCGTGATGAGCGAATGCTGTTTCTCACCGTGCAGTGGCAAGGGCCGAGGCCAAGCGAATTTGTTTCCACCGTTGCCCGCGTCCCTCGTATTCTTGTGCAAAAGCCCGGCCCAGCTCGTCTTCTCGCTTATCTCGCCTTGGCCTCTACTGCAAAAAGCTGCCCCCAGCTGGAGTCATCCTGTTGTCGCCTGCTGTTACCGGCATTCTGGTTCGCGGAAGAAGCCTCCTCGATCAGTCTGGGTCGGAATTTGAGATTGACAAGTGTCCAGGTCGACCCTTCGTTCGTATTGCTGCCGCCGCACGCGTCTGCCTTATGACTTTTGCGCGGGACACGTGGCAGTGCTGGGATGAGGCTGTGTCGCTGTGATGGAAAGGTGTCGAGGTTTTGGGCGGCCCAGAGTCGAACCTCTCCTCAGCTCATGCAGCTTAAGGTTTGCAAGAGTCACGATACAGCATTGAATCCCAGTGAGTACCTTGGCTCGATGTGTTGACCATGGAGATTAGATTAAAGAGGCCACCGGAAGTGGCTCTTTCCTGTTTACCCACCATCGATCAGCTTTGCTCTGGAAATCTGCGCCGATATTCCTCACCATGTGCAGATTCTATCTGGGTTTCATCTTGTGTGCTCTCAGCAGCCTTGTGCTATCATCGCCGGCTCCCAGAGCTGCAACGACGAACTGCTATCCTCTCATCGCCGGCAGCCAGCAAACCCATTTCCCGTCCGGCAATCTCCCCTGTGTCGCAGTGCCGGAAAACTCTGTCACTCAAGGCAACCTCAAAGTATCGACCTACCATTGGGTGAAAGGACCGGACACTGCGGTGGTATATGGTGAAAAGGCGCAGCTCCATTTGAAGAGCATCAACGATGGCATCCAGAAGGCTGTCAAAGCCTATGGAGGTTTTCTGAAAGAAGCCCCACTGAGCACAAACCTGGTCTTCATTCCAGCAGCCTCACTGCCCGATGGTTGGGGTGGCACATGGATGCAAAAGGGGACCACTGCGGCTCAACGTAAATTCAGTGTTCTCATCGCCAACTTTCGGGACGGGTTCCAGCCCGACTATAACAAATGGGCTCGGACAACCGCCCATGAGCTCTACCATTGTGTTTTGATGAGCACCAACGCGCAAGATGCGCAGGCTGCCCATGCCTGGAACCAATGGTGGGACGAGGGAGGGCCTTCCTTTTTCGCGAGCGCACTGTTCCCTGAGCCCCTAGACCCGACGTTGAAGATCTATTCAGACCCGGATCACCCGGATCTGAACATCCAAGGCTGGTTCCAGACCTACAAACCCACCGTATCCTTGTACAACCAAGGATATAGCGCCGAGCTATTCTTTCTCGACATGTACACCCGGCCGACCCAGAGCAGGCAGGATTTGGCGAACATCCATAGCTTCCTCTCGCAACAAGACATGAGCTCAACCGAACAGGCTGAACAGGCTCGCGTGGCTGGCGACGGCTTCACCCCGGATCAATTCCGGGAATTTGCACAGCGCTTTGCGGATGGTGTGATCAAGCTGAGGCGAGATGCTGACGTCAAGGCGGCGGTATTTCCAGTCTACAAACAGGGGTATCAGGAGTCGAAGACCGTGAAGCTGGGCGCAAACGCTGCTCCGGCCACCTGGACCGCCAGCAAGCTCGTTTCGTTTGGCTTCATGCGTCTCGACCTCTCCCTGCAGGCCCCGGACACGAAAAACCAGGTGACGTACGCCATCAGTGCGGCCAGTCAGGGTGCGGGCACGACGATTTTCTATCGAGCAAAGACGGCCAAGAAGTGGACCAAACTGGACGCGGGAACCTCGAAGAAGGTCACGGTCGGCTGCGGCTCGGGTCCTCAAGACTACGTCCTTCTCTTTGTGTCTACCGATGGAACCGATCCTCCCAAACCGGTCCTGACCGTCGCCCGGCAATCAAGCAAGAAATGCCCGTGCACGTCGGCGCGTCGCAGCCTCCTCAGTCTGCGCCAAGAGTCCTGTGAGTCCGAAGGAGCTTGTCTCGATGGCACATGGAACCTGGATCTCGACAGCCTCAAGGCCGCAATCCAGGCCGCCCTAGCCAAATCTTCTGCTGATGCCACTGTGACAAATCTCAAGCTGGGCGGCTCCTCGACCTTTGTCTACGACGAAGCTGCCTCGACGGCGTCCATGTCCTTTGATCACACGACTATAAGCTACGATGGCTCTGCCTCTGGATATGAAGTTCACATTGACATCGACATCAACGGCAAGGCACAGGGTCCAGTGGCTATGACAGGTGACAACTCTTTTCACTGGACCGACATAACGGGATCGGGAGAGTACAACACGGCTACCATACTCAAAGGACTAGGAGACGACACTCCGATCGAGGTGGATATGCCACTGACGGCGGTTTACACAGCCGACGTGGTGGTCAAATACACATGCAGTGGAGATAAATTGACGTTGGAGGGCCTGGAGAATGGGCTGTACATATGGACGTACAGCTACACCAGAAGCGGTGGGACAGCGTAGGGTTGTAGACTGTGGAGACCGAGTGGCGTAACACAACCTAAGAACTGCACAAGCTGCATGATAAGCATTTCTCTTCTATTTCATGATGCTTCAACAGGACTCGCGCGGTGCCACTGGGCGCTCTTGTCATGAGATGTGTACGGAGTAGATGTGGCCTTCTCGAGACAAACGTGCGCCTTGAGTCACAGGCAACAATGCTGTTTCTACTGGCCGGGACACTCAAGCACCCGAAGCATTCCCAGTCGGTCCAAACCGAAGCGGAAGCCGTATCTCGTATTACAGCTGACTGGAAATAGCCGGTTAGTTCGCGACTTGCGCCAGTTTTGGGAAAGATCACGAGTGCATGCCTCGGTTGGAAAATTGCTGCAGTCAGACGCAGGACATGAGGCCAGATCCGATGCTGTGCTCAGCATGTATTGGCCAGTCCAGCGATATATCGAGGTCAGGCACGTGGAGCCAGTCGAATCAATGATGCACTAGATAATGCCGCTTAGCAAGATGGTGGAACGAGGTACGAAGCACATGCTGGCACTCGTAGTGGCGGCGGCATGAGCTGGCTGTCATTGATTCATCCGAAACCGTCGGCGAGGGCGAACAAAGCTATACAGACTGCATACTCCGTACATACTCTGATATCCTGAGTCGTGTCCTCAATCAGCTGCCGTATCCTATCGTCTATCGCAATTGATAGTTGCCTGACCTGGCCTGGTCTGCCTCGGGTTTCAAGACACCACTTCTGTCTTTATTCCTTCGACTCGACACTGCGTGTCTGTTCACTTGACTCTTGACCGCGATCGAGCCACCGCCTCAGAGGCCGCTCAGCCAGCACGATTTTGTCCTTTCTCAAACCTCGGGGTCGTATCCAGATTTACCTCTCCATCGATTTGAAGTCAGACATCTCAAAAACACAATATAGCCACCAAATACCGTTCCGCGACAGTTTCAGTTTCTGCTCGAACTCCGACGAATTAATTACGAGTCCAGTCGCCACAAGCATCGCGACGATGCCGTTCAAATTCCCAGCCTTTCTGAGCACATACCGCTTTTGGGCCGTCTCGTCCATGACAAGCGCCGTCCTGCTCGTCCAACTCGCACCGCAGTACTCGATTCGAGGGTCTTACTCGTGGACCGCATCCACGGTATTCGCCTTGCAATGGCTCGTCTGCGCTTTCTACAGCATATTCATCTACCCGCACTACACGAGCCCGCTGCGCCATCTCCCGACCGCCCAGGGCGGCAGCCGTATCTTCGGCCACTGGAGGACGCTTCTGCGCGAACCGTCCGGGATTCCGCAGCGGCGATGGGCGAACGAGATGCCCAACGATGGACTGGTCCGGTACCTGCACCTGTGGAACCGCGAGCGGCTGCTGGTCACGAACCCGAAAGGCCTGGCCGAGGTGCTGACGACCAAGAGCTACGAGTTTGTCAAGCCGGACCTGGTCAGCGCCGGCATTGGACGTATCCTGGGCGTGGGCGTCCTCTTGGCTGAGGGGGAAGATCATAAGATGCAGCGCAAGAACCTCTTGCCGGCGTTTCACTTCCGGCATATCAAGGAGCTGTACCCGATCTTCTGGGCCAAGTCGACGGAGATGGTGCGCGCGATTCAAGAGGAAGTCAAGAACATGTCGTCCTCCTCTTCTGTGTCGGCAGATACCGACGCGACGACGACGACGACACCTCCGGCGGTCGAGATCGGCGAATGGGGCAGCCGCGCCACATTAGACATCATCGGCGTGGCGGGCATGGGCCAGGACTTCCACGCGCTCCAAGACCCGACGAACGAGCTCAACCGCGTCTACCGCGCCGTGTTCTCGCCGGACCGCACGGCGCAGATCCTCGGCCTGCTCGGGTTTTTCCTGCCGGCGTGGTTCCTCAACGCCCTCCCCGTCGACCGCAACAGCCAGGTGCAAGCGGCGGCCAACGTCGCCAAGGACACGTGCCGCCGCCTGGTCGAGCAGAAACGCCGGCGCCTGGCCAACAAGGAACCCATGCAGCCGGACATCATCTCCGTGGCGCTCGAGTCCGGCGGCTTCACCGACGAAGACCTCGTCAACAACATGATGACCTTCCTGGCCGCGGGCCACGAGACCACGGCCTCGGCGTTCCAGTGGGCGGTCTACCAGCTCTGCCAGTGCAAGGACATCCAAGCACGTCTCCGCGCCGAGATCCACGCACACATCGGGCCCCCCGACAACACGGACGCCAACCACCACCAACCCATCACGGCCGACGTCATCGACAACATGCCCTACCTGCACGCCGTGTGCCAGGAGACGCTCCGGCTGTGGGCGCCCGTGCCGCTCACGCTGCGCGACGCCGCCCACGACACGACGATCCTCGGCCACTTTGTGCCCCGGGGCACGAAGATCATCCTCTCCCCCTGGGCCGTCAACCACAACACGGCCCTGTGGGGCGCCGACGCTGGCACGTTCAACCCGGACCGGTGGACCGCTCCCGGCCAGGCCAACGCCGGCGGCGCGGTCAGCAACTACGCGTTCCTGACGTTCCTGCACGGCCCGCGCAGCTGCATCGGCGCCAAGTTCGCCATCGCCGAGTTCGCGTGCCTGCTGGCCGCGTTCGTCGGCAGCTGGGAGTTCGACCTGGTCGATCCGGACAGGGAGATCGAGATCAAGGGCGGGGTTACGGCGCGGCCCAAGGGCGGCGTGCGTGTCTATCTCAGGCCGGTGGAAAAGTGGGCCACATGATGAGAGGCGGTCTGGGTATCGATTAGACATATAACGTGTGTTCTGTCATGTCATGTCGTGTCGTGTCGTGTCGTGTCGTGTCTTGTACATCCCGTCCGGGCTGGAGGGAAGATATCACGCCATATTTGCGAGTGCGGGATCACGAGATATAAACGATACATCTCATCAGCGTAGCATATTTGGATTGGATTGCATTGAAGTAGATCGTTTGTGGGCATACCCCTAGCCACCCCAACGAAGAGAGGCGAGTCTCGGCTTCGATTGGCTTGGGGTAGGTCCTTGAGACAATTCGTCACTATACGAAACAGGTCAATCGTATAGCGCTTCATCAATGGTTCTCGGATGGATCCCAACCACGATCACTCCTAAATGAGATTAAGCACTAGCGATAGTAATATTGCGGTGCCACGGTGGGTATCATTATATGTACTCCGTAGTCTATTGCCCGGTCAAAGAAGGAAACCGAGCACGTGCCCTGCGCTGCCCTGCGCTGCCCTGCCGACGCGCAACCATCGTCACTGCCCATGTGTCTACCAAAGGAGCTTCTGGCTCACACTCACACTCGATCGCTCTAGCCATCTCTCCCGAACAAAACACCTAACCCCTCACCCTTTGGAGTCGCGCCAGGCACAACCACCTTTTTATCCCAAAGGTCGTTCCCAGCCTGAGTCCCTGCCGAACCCGCCACCATAACAACATCCACAGGCACGGCGGGCGGTGGAATGTGCGGTGTGACCAGGTCAATGCCGCGCGAGTGTCCGGCACTGGTGCTGTACAGCGGATTGGTGCGCGGGGCCAGCGGACGCAGGTTGAACTCGTACATACTGTCGACGCTAGAGGCAGTGGTGGTTGGCGTGTTGGCCAGACTCGGAGTCGTGGTGCCGGGTGTCAAGGTCGACATGCTCAGTGTACTCTTGTGCCGCAACGTGGCCGGCGCACGATCGCGTTTGCCATGATCCAGATGGTCAATATTGCCGGCCTGGGCCTGATGGAAGCGACTCAGGTAGCGAAAGGCCTCGGAACTGGTTGAAGCCCCACGGTGTGGTAATTTTGGCTTCCATTCGGTGGGGTCAAGATCCGACTTGTGGTCGTGGATGTCGACGGGTATCCGAGAAGACGACGACGACGGGGCCGCCTGATCCTCGGGACGGGCACTGGAGTGGTGGAGGAGGGTCGGACGAGGTGACGAGTCGAGAGCAGCAGAAGGTGAGGTGGAGTCAAGTGACAAAGTGGACGCCGACAATGGCTTTGCAGCGTCTTTGCGACGGCATCTGAAAGGTACACCGTATTAGTTCTGCGTGATCGCTGAATGGACTGAGGCACTGGCATGTTTTGACTCACGCCTCGCTGCAGTAGAGGATCGAGTTACACGGAGTCATGATCTGTTTCTCGCACATGGCGCTGGTGATGCTCCGTCAGCGCTCGCCGCATTGAGATCGCGCACGCCAGTTCTGGAGCCTCACCAGAATTGCAAGAAGCTGGCCGCCATGTCTTGCGGCTTGTTCTTCTTATCAACGGGAGCGAAGGCTCGCGGGGCAGAGACCGAGTCACCCTCACCACTCCGGCGCTTCAGTTTTCTGGGCGACGAATATTTGCCATGGGATATTTTGGCGGTGGAAGAATCCATCCCCCATTCGGCGCAGGCGGTCAGCTAAGAGGTATATGTATCAGGGAGAACAAGGGAAAGGCGTCGAGTTGGGCAGCAGCTGATGATTGTACTCACACCGCAACTGATCTCGGGCGCATTCCAGGCTGCGCCCGTGACAGGATGACGATAATAGGTGGATCGTGTCTCTGCCCCCCGTTCCAGGCGCGTGGGCCTGCCCGCATCAATCGTCCCGGGCGCCGTGGCTAGCTAAGCGACACCAACAAAGTGGGCAATGGGGGCATGGTGTCCACTGATAAGTGCGCCTCTAATCGGGCGCCTAAGCCGCATTCAGCCAAGGCACGACGGGTATGCAGCGGGGGATGAGGGATGGTCTGAGGCTGCATCGTTCGGGCACGAGCCAGTAATCAGTTATCCTATTTACTGGGTACAGTACTCAGGCTCACATCGAGTCCACAGCACCAGTAAGAGCAGGTACGAGTACTTTGGTGCTTGCTCAACGGATTTCTGATTGCGGCACCTTTGTCTGATTACTGTAGCACGGTGACACAGCCTCAGCCTTGGACGTGATTCCAGCTTAGTTATCCATCGTAACCTGCTCCACAAGGGTATTTGCGTGATCTCGCATACTAATACTGTGTTCATGGACGTGGATTTTGAAGACAGGCGACATGTAATTGTCTCAGTCATAGTCACCAGTCGCAGTCACGGGAGTACTGTGGAAGGATGTTGACGCTATCAGCCCTTAAGAAACGTCACCTAAACCCCTCCGGCACTCCACGAGCCGTGATGCCATGCTCTCGACCGACATAGCACCCAAGCATGCTGCTCCACACGTATTTGTGCTCTTTCAGCTCCTGGAGCTTCTTGTACGCAGCCGCATTGGCATAAGCGATACCGGTGGAAGGGTCTCGATACCGGACGGGCAAAGCCGTGATCAAGCAGAGTTCCTGGCTCTGTTTCACTGCTCTTCCTGTTCGCACGGTCGCCTTCTTGTTGTAGAAGAACGAGTACTCCTGTCGGGCATCGCTGGAGAGCTCGTCGAATTTCTCCAGGATAACGAGGTTTCGCGTAGAGTCTTCCTCAACTTGGGGAGCATTGGGTTCCGGTACATGTTCAACCACTAGAGGCATCGGGGCGGCCTGTCCTTGATCGAGAGGTGCATGTGTGGGCATAGTTGTGGGTGTGGGTGGTTGAGTCTGCTCTGTCGACGCCTCTGTCTTGATAGTGACTCCTTCCGCATCCTCGCCTGAGATAGTCTGGATTGGTGCTGGCTGGACAGCTGCACTAGGGGACTCGATCTGCGATTCACCACGATCCAGTCTTGGTGCTGGCTGGGCAGCTGCACTGGAGGGGTCGGTCTGCGAATCAACACGATCGGGTGCATTTTCGAGGGGTTTCTCTATATCTGGCTGCGTCACTTCCTTCATCGCGCTGTCCCGTTCCATGTCGGGTTGTTGTGGAGCAGGACTGACTGGCTTACTCTCTGAGGCGTTGCTGTCCGCTTGCAGATTGGCATATTCATGGATGCCCATCAGAAAGGATTCCTGGGGTTTATCAGAGGCAGGCGGCATAACCTCTGGTTGTGAAGGTCCCGCAGCAGCAGCAGGCGTAGATACCATCTCTGGCGCTGGGCCCTGGGCGAGAGGGTCTTGTTGCGCCGATATAGACGTAGTCGTCGGGGTCACTGCGAGCAGTGCTGTCGACTCTGATGCCTTTTCTGCGGCGATCAATTCGAGCTCTGCTTTCGATTTCCGTCCACGTTTTTTCGGCCCAGGCGGCTCTGCGGCATCTTTGGTCGCAATTTTGCTGGGATCCGGCTGAATCCATTTCGCCTTCTGACTTAACCAGCTGATGACAGGGCCCTCCAGCTTCCTGTCCTTCAGAGCCGCCAGCTTCGCGGCTTGTTCTTCTTGCCGCTTCCTTTCCATCGCCTCCCATCGGTTCAGGCTCTTGGCATTCTGGCGCTCGACCCTCGCCGCCTCTGCCAGCCGGTCGGCTTGAGTGAGTTCCCTGGGTGCATCCTTTGCTCGTTCCCTGTCCCGTTTTTCTTTCAACGCTTTCAGCTTCTTGCTCTGGGCTTCGCTTTCCTTCAGGCGAGCAATGGTCTCTTCTCGGTGAGCGATCGTCTGCTTGCGCAGGGAACTTCGGCCGGAATTCTCGTCGTGGACCCATGTGACTCGTTCCTTTTTCTTCGATGGCTTTGAAGGGGCAGATAATGCAGCAGCAGCCGGCCGCCTCGTGGGGTCGGTCTTGAGTTTCTTCCTCACTCCAGCAACGCTGGTCAGTGCCAGATCCGCCTTGCGCTTCTTGGCCCTCTCTTGTTTCGCCTGGTTTTGCAACTCCTTTTCGCCCTCGAGATCTTCCGCCGCGGCATTGGGGCCCTGGTCTTCATCGTCACTCGACGACATATCTGCGTCCTCGTCATCGGCGTCGCTCCTGAACTCATCATCTTCCTCCTCCTGGTCGTCCGCGAAGAGTAACGTGACTTCGTCGGGGTCGTCGGCATCCCGTGTCTCCTCCAGGACCATATCCCTGTCATAGCGGTTGCCGGCGGTCTTGCGCCGCTCTCTCCCAGCGACTAGACTTTCGACGGGCGCATCCTCGGATTCATCGTCGCTGGCGTCGGTGTCTGACAGTTGAGGCGTGTCGTCCATGGTCTCATCATCTGCCATTTTTGGGGGACCAAGGGCATGAGACGCCAGGTAGTGCGGGAACCTATGCGAGGTTCGATCTGAGGGTGCCCGTGCAAATGGTACAAGGCAAAGTGCAAGACGAGGGCGGCGTTGAACTAATGGCGCAGATAAATTATACGGCGAACCATTTGGGGCAATGAAGTGCATTTTGGTCGCGTTCCTCGAGGGCGAAACGCGTAAAGTTTGGACTCGTCATGGATGATCCAGGACTCCAGGAAATATTTACTTGCGACATACCAATCATTTCTCCAGAATTGAGGCATAGCTCTCCTCCGACATCATGCCTGCTCGGCGCAAAGTCATAGACGACGAGGAAGAGTCGACCACAGAAGCACCTCGAACGGACAGCAAGAAGCGCAAGCCGCATGCACGACGCACTCCTAGCAAAGAGCTTGCAAGTCGACCAAGCCCCCGGAGCAGGAAGCGTGTGAAGACGGACGTGGAGTTGGAAGAAGAGGTCTCTACGACCGTGACTGCAAAACCAAACGGCACATTAGAGGTCGACGAGGAAGCCGAGATTACGATCCAGGCCACCGAGGCACCGTCCAAGACCAGCACCCGCAAACGCAAGACCAAGGCGAAGCCCCCGGCAGAGGCAGACCTGGACGCAGAGCATGAACAAGGAGGGGACGACGCAGAAGTACAGACCGCCACACCAAAGCCCAAACGCAAGCGGAAAACCAAGGAAGAAAAAGAAGCCGAAGCCATGCCTTTGGCGGCGCGCACCGTGGGCCTGAAAATGTACGTGGGCGCCCACACGAGCATAGCCAAGGGAGTCGAGAACGCGATCACGAATTGCGTGCACATAGGCGGCAACGCGTTCGCGTGCTTCCTGAAATCGCAGCGCAAGTGGGACAACCCGGCGTTGAAGGACGAGAACAAAGACGCCTTCCGCAAGGCGCTGCTCGAGCACAAGTACGACGGCATGCAGCATATCGTGCCTCACGGGTCGTACCTCGTCAATCTGGCGACCGAGGACAAGAACGGCGCGAAGCAGTCGTACGCCGCGTTCATCGACGATCTGCATCGCTGCGAGGCCCTGGGCATACGATACTACAACTTCCACCCCGGCGGCGCGGGACAGAGCCCTCTCGGCGACGCCATCACTCGCCTGGCCGACAATCTCAATCGCGCCCTGTCCGAGACCGAGACCGTCGTGCCTCTGCTGGAGAACATGGCGGGCCACGGGACATTGATCGGCAACCGCTTCTCCGACCTGCGAGACGTGATCGCGCAAATCAGGCCGGAGTTCAAGTCGCGCATCGGCGTCTGCATAGACACGTGCCACGCCTTTGCCGCGGGCTACGATCTGCGTTCTCCAGAGGCATTCCAGAGGACGATGGATGAGTTCGACCAGACGGTCGGCATCGAATACCTCAAAGCTCTACATCTGAACGACTCCAAAATGCCACTCAACAGCCATCGAGACCTGCATCAGAACATCGGCCTGGGGTTCCTGGGTCTGGGCGCATTCCACAACGTCATGAACGAGCCGCGGTTTCAAGGCCTGCCGCTCATCCTCGAGACACCCTGTGAGAAGCCGGACCCGGACGATCCCAAGGGCAAGAAAATGATTGAAGATAAAAACATTTGGGCCACGGAGATCAAGCTGCTCGAGAGTCTGATCGGCATGGACCCCAAGGGCAGCGAGTTCCAGCAGCTAGAAGCCGAGTTGAGTGAGAGAGGCCGGGCAGAGAGGGAGAAGATGCAGGCGCAGTTTGAGCGGATCGCAAAGGAGAAAGCAGACAAGGAACGACGGAGGCTCGAGAAAGAGCGGAAGGCCCTTGCAAAGGAGCGAGAACGGGGCCAGAAGAGTTTGAAAGATATGTTCGCGGCAAAGGAGGGTATGAGAGGGAAGAACTCGAAGCAGAACAATGGGAAGCGGGAGCAAAGTCCAGCAAAGGAGAACACTGGATTAGGCGACCTGAGTGACCCAGAGTTGGCCGAGCCCGGCGACTCGACAGACTCGCCGTTGACTGACATGAGCGACCTGAGCGACGAGGAGAATCGATGATGAGGTGACAGAGAGGGTAGATGGATGGGCGACTGCGCCTCCAAAGAACGTCTCACGAGTCATAACGCGTATATGAATTACGGCCCAGAGTCAAGAGATACCCTTGCTGCAACATCAGCTTAGGATAGACACGACAAGAGCCCTCATTGCTGGCCCTGCAGCACGGCCGCCGCGGACGACACAACTTTCAATAGTCGCTGCCGCCGGCCTCGCGTCTCTTCTCTGCACCTCGCTCTTCCATCTTACTGCTTTTGAACAGCCCGCCCGCCTTCTCGAGCAACTTGCCTGTGGTGGAATCTTTATTGCCGCCTTCACGCTCATTATCATCGTAGCTATCCCCACCCAAGCCGCCACGCTCCTGCTGAGTGGTGCGCCCTGTGCCGACGCCATAGTTGTCGTCGCGGCCTGTGCCGATGCCGCCGGTGCGGGTTGAGTCGCCATAGGTGTCATCGGTGCCTGGCCCAAGTCAGTGACTGGAAACTGAGGACGAGTCCGAGCGACATACCGAGTCCACCGCCCGTACCACCGCCAGATGAGACGAAATCATCTCCACGACGACGGGTGCTGTCATCACCAAAGCCGCCGCCGCCAGTGCGACCAGACGAGCCATAGGTGTCATCGCTTTGGCCGTAGCCACCGGAAGCCTGAGCTCCGGACCGACCACTTCCCATGCCTAGGACATCCGTTCAGTTTGAGCACTTCTACTTGTCCCCATGCATGACTCACCGTATTCGTTGTCCCGGCCGGTGCTTCTGCCACCGGTTGCAGTTGGGTCTCCATAGGTGTCGTCTGCGCCTAGTCCACCGCCGGTACGGCCAGAATAGCCAAAGTCGTCTCCACGGCGGCCGGTGCTATCGCCACCGGTGCGGGAGCCATATGTGTCGTCGCTACCTCCGAAGCCGCCAGAGGCTTGGGCCCCAGTTCTGCCACTTCCTAGACCTGTGCGATTTATTTAGCTCGAGGGCCCCTTTTGTTTCTCCTTGGGTCTGAGGCTCACCGTATTCGGTGTCTCCAGTGGTTCTACCGCCGGTGTAAGCCGAGTCTCCGATTGTGTCATCCTGACCCAAGCCACCTCCTGTTCTGCGACCAGAGCCAAAGGAGTCATCACCGCGGCCGGACGACTTGGTGGAAGTCAGCCTTGTGGAAGGGGAAAGGGTTGGGCCGGGTCAGCATACGCCGTAGCTGTCGTCACCGTAGCCACCACCACGTCGCTGGATCCATGTTAGCATGTGTCTCAGCGGGGGTCTATGCTTCTCGTCGTACGTTGTCGTCGTCATAGGACATTTTGCTCAAGGTTTCTTCACTTCTTTCCGTAAGATATAGAAAGGCACGTCGTAAGATTTTGTTGGAGCAAGCGTGAGCGAAGCAACTTGCAAGGGCGGCACTTCCATTTTATAGACATGGAGTACAGACAGTCACGCCAGAACCAACCATCTGTTGTTGCTCCCATTGCGTTTGCGGGCACAGGAGAGTCAACGCTTGGGTTGACGCGAATCCAGGGACAGCATACGTAAGTTTCCCCTTTTCAACCAATGACCGGTGTGATCGACCCCGCGTGAGACAAGACCAGGAACTGGAAAGCTGAACTCGGACAGACAGGAGGGACAGGAAACCTGGAACCTGGAAAAGCATCGTGATTTCCTCGTCTCAGTATTGGTCGAGGTCGGAAGAATGCCTGAAATGTCGCGGCGAGCGCGCCTCAGTACTACCTGCACAGTGACCGTGACCATGTGATCCAATCCGCATCCTGTTTGCTATGGAGTGTTGAGTTTTCTGTGCCATGGCGGAGATGCACAAACGCGGATGTAAGGGAGCGTGTGCGATGTTTGGCGCAGACCCCGCAATTGAGCATCGCAGTGACGACATGCTCCGATTGCGTGACCCAGCGTGGTCAGGCATCTTGTGCAGGAGAGGAGCAGAGGGGTTTGAGTTCTGAAGATCGTGGGGGACCAGCTGGACTCGATTGGAACAAGAGATCAGCGTCTGGATGCTTTCTCCTAAGTGCAGATGTACGAGAACCCCGTACTCGTATGGATACGACTTGTAGATGACGGACCAAGGCGCAGTGCGATTGTGGCGATGGCGTAGATAGTCCTCGGCATATTGTCGTCTCCGGGCGCTTGATGCGACCTGCATAAAGCTTCGCTCCCTAGTTGCGTCTCCTGCCGAGCCTGACTGAGACGTTTAGCCACCATAGCGGAGGTGTTTGCTGGCTAAATTTGGGTGGCCTCAGTCGACGTGCAGCGCTTCTATGACTCGCTCCCGTCCTGACAGCAAGTACTCGTACGCGGCGGTCTACTCGCAATACAGTAGGTCGGCTCCGTTTAGCTGAAAATTCTCCAGGTTATATGGCCAGTTGTGAGATGCGCGGGAGAAGTCGAGGAAGAGTTGGACAGTCGACCTCCATCATCTTCGCCATTGTCATGAACAGGCGGTTGAGCAATATCATCGCACGTATTTCGACTGCATCTGAGTTAGTAGCCACAACAGTTTAGACGTGCCCAATATACTCACCATGAACTTCTTGTGGAAATCCGATCTCAGTAGATCCTGTGTTTGGTCAGCTTGCTTCGATACCAATCTCAGCTTTCCGGAGCCCACGCACATTAACGAATTCCTTATTGCCCTTCTGCTCGGTCCCTCGGGCTTGATTCTTGAAGACCACATCGTCGTCCCACCTCCGCTTCACATTGAAGGCTTTCGGGTTGAGCAGAGGGTTGCCGAGTGCTATGTCCTTTTCTCGCTGATCTTCTGCTTGTTTTGCCTGCTCGGCCTCTTCTCGAGCCTTTTGCTCTGCTCGTTCCCTTTTGATTTTCTCCAATTCGCGCATGAGTTCGGCTTCTTCGTCGTCGCTTTCCTCGTCGCTGCTCTCCGAATCCTCGTCCCCCACCGAGTCAGCATCGATATCTCGAGTCTCCTGTAGGATGCGCCTTCGTTTGGCTTCGGAATCTTCATTCCCGTTGTCATCCGAAGCTTGCTCGAGCGAACGCTTGGTAGGATTGGGCGAATCGGATACAGGCTCGGACGTAGTGCCTTTAGTCTTTGCAAAATGTGCTGCTTCTGCTGCGAGTAGCTCGGCTCGTAGGTCTCTTTGCTCTCTATCAGCGGCCCCACCTTGACCAGGCTGCCGAACCTTGAGCAGAGTATGTGCGGGCTGTAGTCGTTGGTGGTAGGCCGGACCAAGCTTGGCCTCTTTGCCTCTGGCAGGGTCAAACGTAGGTCGATGAGCTGTTGTCATTCTGGATGAGGAGCTGCGTGAACTTCGAGTGCAAGAAGAGAAGATTCTCTCGGAGAGAAGGGCACGCCTGGTGTTATAAATCGAAGTGAATTGTAGCTCTGGAAAGAACCTCGAAATCGAAATTCTTCAATCGAGGCGCATGCAATGAAAGCTTGGCAAGGCTGACTCTCAGCCTTGCCAAGTTGCAATGAGATTAACTTTCATTTCCAAGCAGGAAAAGCTATCCATCACAGGCAATTAAAGGCCGGGAACACCATGCTACAGACGCTCAAAGACTGAACAAGCCGCTCCTCCTCTTGCCGAACGGGTAAACAACCAAAGCGCTCAAATACAGTCCAACACTGATTCCAATCGCCACCTGCACCATGCCATAGCCCACATTGAATATCGTCCCACCGTAGACATCTGCGCTCGTTGTGGAGTTTTGGGCATCCAAAAACCCAGCCGTGCCATTGTTGATGACACTGACACCTGTCACATTTCCGGTGATTTGATCGGCGCTCGTGATGCCCGCCACGAGACTGCCGCTGGCTGCCAATCCACTTGGCACCTGCACAAATATCGCTGGCAACATAGCGGCTGCCGCCAACCCGTGGAAGAAGCGGGAATAGAGGTTTGCCAGCGTCCCAACTGCAAAAGCACCGATTCCGTTGGCGACCTGTATATTGTTTGCGAGCTTCGTAGAAACCCAGAAATTCGATTGATATCCGACAAAGGCGATCAGCGTCATGACCGGGATCTGTTTCCATTTGGCCTGGTTGATGATCGCCAGGCATATCGCGAACACCGGCACCCATATAAATCGGGCATATATAAGCCTCGGTCCATGGTTGGAATCGTTCCACCAAGCTGGGATGGGGCACGTCACGTCACTTTGGGCTTGCGGGTAGATGAGACCCATTACCACACTCCCTACAGATACCTGTTAGCACAGCCGCTATCGCCTGGAGTAGGAGAACTTACCAACTAAGATACCAAAACCGAGGAACAGAGAATAGATGATGGCATATACCATCCGCACAGATCCTGAAACGAGACTTTTGCTCTGTAGCTCCAACGCCGCGCAAAGCACCATGTAGCCAGGCAGGATGAGTGCTATGCTGCTCTGCGCAATTGCCGAAAAACAAAATATGGGAGAGCCATTGTTATAGATAGAGCCCAGCCCTCGAGAGACGAAGGCGATGAGGACGGCGGCAAGCACTTCGAACACATGCGAAAATTGTTCCGATTTGGTGACAACAACGAGCTGCAGAAAACCGACTGTGGCTCCTAGGATGAAGTTTGGGGCAAAGTCCACTGGCCGCGCTGAGAACGCAAAAGGCCCAACTGAGATAGCCGCGATGCCGTATGCAAAGATTCGCAGTGCTAGCGAATGCCTCCCGCGCTTCTGCATGATCTCACCGAGATCACGGGTTCCTTCTTCAGCAGTGTACTTGCCATGGATAACCAGCTTGTACACATCGAAGACGTCTTTGAACTTGCCCAGGTCAACGCCCCCGGATTCCCTGACAAGCGTGACTTCGGTACTCATGGTAAGCCTGTCGTTGATGGACACGAGCATGGAGCCCGGCAGATAGAGAAACTCTGCGTCGATGTTGAGAGCACGTGCCGAAGTAGTCATATATTGCTCCAACCGGTGTGATGGCGCTCCGACTGCCATCAAGCTTCGTGCCAGTTTCTTCAGGTACTTTCGACAGGCGATGATCTCAGCCACGTCTAGAACAACTCGCTCTTCGTCCGCCAGTATAGAACTTGATGGTTTGTGATGGAAATAATTGGTGGGGTGTTTGATCATATCTACCGCAGTGGCAATCATGCTTTGAGAAGACTTTGCTCGGTGATACGCAGGCCGCGGGACATAGTTGCTTGCTTCAGGCGTGGCTGTTGAGGCGGAAGCGACCGTCGTTGCGAGCAAGGTACCCAGTGATCCGCTGGACTGAGGCTCAAATTCGCCCTTGTCATACCATTTTGGTCGCTTGGGAGTTACCCTTCCCGACGAGGTTATTGAATAGTCATGGATCTCGGAGCCGTTTCGGGAATGGTCTCTAGAATGATAGCCTTTCGGAGAATGCTTGCTGGATGGAGGCGAGCCAGGATCGTCACGGTAGGTCGGCCCAGTATAGCCGCTATGCTTCAGGGCCGTAAGCTTGTGTATTAGAGCAATGGGACTAGGACGGTAATCGACTGGAGGTGGAACATAATCGAGGTCATGGAGCTGCTTATCCACGGCCGGTGTCTCCGTCCCTGACCTAGGTGGACGATGCCATGTACTCTGATCGCGGCCAGTGATGGTCCGGAGAAGTTGTTTTGCTTCATGGTAGTTCTCTCTGCCGGGCTTCAAGGTTTTGGGATCATCTGCGTCGCTATCGTCGTCATCAGTGGAATCTTCTAGGATTTTGTAGGGGCGTTTGTCTTTCCCAAGCGATTCCAGCGGGATCTCGTCTAGTTTGACAGGCCAGTCACTAATGGGCTTTGTGGGAGGAGATGAGTTAGGTGAGATGAGCGTCTGAGGCGTCATGCTGTGGGGTGTCTTGGATCCGGCATGTTGCTTTTGATGGAGAAGGGCGTCACTCAGTCTGTTGTGCAGCCGACTTGCTCGGTCTTGGGCTTCAGCAGCTGCGGCACCTGTTATTCCGGCCCAACTCGAAGCTGTGAGACTGAGGTTCGCAACATCTTCCGATTCAGACAATCGGATTTCCGGGATATCTGCTCGCCTGCCCGTCTCGACGAAGGTCTCTCGTGACCCATCGTGTTCCTCCTCATCGGCTACGTTTGAGAATTTGACCTTACTGCGTTGTTTTTGTTCTTTTGTAAGGACTCGCTGGTTCTGCTGTATGCCCGAGATCGGGGTTGAGGAGTCGCTGGTGCTGCCGGAATTGGGTGTGAAGTGGTTGTCAATCTCAGCCATGCCCTCCAATTACCGAGGAAAGGGGTTATAGTCGAGATTCCAGCGCTCGAGGGCGTTAACAAGGGAGGGACAAGGTCGAGCGGTGGCACCGAGAGCAATATGCGGAGCTGATGGCCACAAAGGAAGATTCTTGCAACAAAGGGCAAAGGTGGTAAAGTCGGCACTTTGCCACGCTTTGGGCAGCGAGCTCTCAATGTAACAAAGCAGACAGAGAACAATTTATTCCAACAACTCGGCCAACGCGAATTGAAGGTTGAAAATTAAGAGACCGCCGGAGTAAGAAGTCGAAAGCCATGCTGGAATATACTGAACGGGGAGCAAATCCCAGCAAAACAGGCGCGAGAAGCTGCTGGATTTGCATGACCGTTTCCAAACCATAGGCCCACGTTCTTGATAACGAGTTGTGTATGTTGTGCACGTGGTGGAGGCGGCGCAATTTTGTCACATCAGTCCCATTTCGCCTTCCCAATACACACCGAGTAAAGGAGACCGATAGCTTGAGTTACATGGCGAGAAAAGTGGAATCCGGTCACAGTAGACGCCAATCGGGCAGCTGAAAGATGGCATGAGAAGGAGACTCGATCGCGACCCAACAAACATGCGTTTGGCGGAGGCTCCATGGCAAAGCTTGACAAGGCTGACGCAACACCGAAATCCGGCAGCTAAGAGCAAGTCTGAGGTGACTTTTCCCGTGTGGCGTAGGACAGCATCAGCGTGATAGGTACGTACCTGAAAATGAGACCTGCTTATCTCGCAAGAAGTGGAAAATTTGAAACAACTCGGAGCGTGCGGGTCGTTCGTCAGCGGATGCTCAGGCCGTGGCATGTGAAGGTGAGCTGGTATCACGTGACTCCAATCCGTGTCTTCTCCGTGCATTGATACAGGCAAATTGGAAATGGGTGAATTCTGATCTCGGCTTTTCAGACAAAGCTCAAATTCCTCAATAAGTTGTGTCCGTGTTCACAACTGACCGCACGGAAGCGAAATACTCGGACAGGACTGGCTCAATGCTCCGCAGTAACGAGATTACGGCGGAACTCTTCTGCCATAGCCACAAGGGCTTGGCGAGGCTGTAGCTCGAGAGCCAATAGTTTCAATATTGTTCCCTCAAGAAAAGCATGCCGCTCTCAGAACAGTTCACTCAGATTGAACACATTCCTTCTTGGCCATCTCTTGGACATGTCGAGCCAAAGCGATGTCACCGCGCGCCCGATCGTAATTCGTCGATAAGTTAGCAAGTGGTGGTTCGTGAAGATGCCTCGTGAAATCGACATCTCGAACATTGAGCGGAATTTCATCCTCGAAGCACTTCAGCAAGGCGTTCGTGTCGATGGGCGGAGCCTCGACCAATCTAGAAGCCTCGAGCTAGAGTTTGGAGACGAATATGGAACAGTCACAACCCGCCTTGGGAAGACCAGGTAGGCCGTAACTGACCTCCCGGACAGAATATCACTAACTGCGCGCGAAGGGTCCATGTTCAAATCTCGGCCGAGGTTACGAAGCCTCTGGAGGACCGCCAGTTCGACGGCATCTTCACTATCACGACAGAACTAAGTCCCATTGCCTCTGCAGCCTACGAAGTAGGACGGCAAACGGAGCAGGAAGTGATCCTCTCACGCACTCTTGAAAAAGCAGTGCGGAGATCGCGAGCCATCGACACCGAATCTTTGTGCATCATCTCCGGAGCCAAATGCTGGTCGATCAGAGCCGACGTCCATGTTCTGGACTCAGATGGCGGTCTGATCGACTGTTCCTGCGTCGCCATTGTAGCAGCGTTGCGACACTTTCGCCGACCAGATGTCTCGGTGGACGGAGAGAACGTGACCATTTACACCATGGCAGAGCGCGTGCCGGTACCGTTGAGCATCATGCACAATCCAGTCTGCATAACCTTCAGCTTCTACCATGGCGGGGATACCATAGTCCTGGACGCCACGCGCAGCGAGGAGCAGGTGCGGGAGACGTCAGCGACCTTCACTGTCAATGACTTTGAGTTATGTCAGGTCTCGAAGATGGGAGGAAGCCCGATCGATGCAGTGGTCCTGCTGAAGTGCATTAACACGGCCTTGGCCAAGGGAAAGGAGATCAATGGGATCGTTGCTAAGAAATTAGCGGAGGATTCGACCAAACGGGACGTTGGTGGATTAATTGCCGAGCTGAGAGCTGAGAATGAAAGATGACCACTGCGGAGCAAGAAATGAAGCGACATCCCGCCAGCCATACACATCAGGTTCCATCCAAGGCAAGCGGTTGCGACGGTTTATCGAGACGTGGTGAACACTGGGGCATGAGGAAGAAGTATGAGGCTGTATGGACGGGCCTTGCCTCCCAGGAAGCGTCGATTGAGATACTCCGTACAGTACTCCGTAGTCCATCTTTCGTTCAAGATGACAAAAGTGGCAGTGCAGTCTCGGGTGCCATTTTTAAACTCTTGGTTCATTCCCAGCGGCCCAGCGTGTCGACGCGTCGAATGATCGCTTCCTCGTGCTACAAGCAGTCAGGAGTCGACGGGTGAGATCAGGTCCAGCAATGCGCTTCGTCATTGATGTAGTTCCTAGCAGACGCTCTACGCCAGACCCGTAAAGAGGTTATATAGAAAACTGGCATGACAGGGACCCTCGGCTTCCCTTGAACGGGATGGGGCTAGGGTTCAGGAGGCTGTTGCAGCTGTAACATTTGGCGGGTGCCTGGCCAAGTGAAACTCGGCCCTAGACCCAGTTCGGCGGGGCACCAGCCGGTGCAGCCCAGTGCAGCCCAGTGCAGCCACCACGCTTGCCCGCACGGGGCCTTGGGGGCGCCTCCAAGTCGTTGCTCCGCCTGCGACCGCGCATCCAAACCGAACCTGGCCTTTTTGGTGTTGGCATTGTCACCGTCAATCTTAACGAGCACAAACCACGTCGCTGACGCCGCCCTCCCACGACTGTGCCAATACGACATGTCACCAGCAACCACAGACACTTGCGACCGAAGACTTTCATGATCTCTATGGCACCGTAAAGCCAGCGACTTGCTTGTCATTGCATCTGGCGCTTTGGAGAGATGGACGGGAGGCCCAATGCGTCCCCAGCTGCCAACTACGACAACACCTTACTAGCAGATCTGGGACAGTCGCAGCCGGCCTACAGTACAGGGCAGCGCCCTCCCGTAGACGATTCGCAACTCCTAAATGCATTCAATATTGACGACTCGGACGAAGCCCAACCCAGACCCTCAACCAGCTACGATGACTTCGTCGGTGGTGGGAGACCGGGCGCACCTGGTCAAGCCCAACCCGCGGGCTCCTCGAGTAGACCGTTCTCCGCGCCATACATGAACGATGGCTCGCACAACTACTCTCAAACCTCCGACCTCCACAACTATGCGAGATATGGAGACGGCGAAGACTTGACCGAGGAAGAGTCGGGTTTTAAATACTACGACAATGGGGGGCCGTCGGACGACCATATCCCCGGTGGTGGTGTCAAAGTAGTCGGGAGACATCATAGGCGGGATCGAACGAGTCTCATGTCGATGGCTGGATTGGTGGACCGGGCCAAAGGTATCGTGGGCATCCGCGATAGCAACTACTCGGACATGCATCTTCCATTAACAGAGGCGGGATCGCGACACTCGAGAGTCGACACTGCAGGAACCGATGATACGCCTCCGGGCCGAGAGAAGAAGGAGTTCAGCTTCGACAACATCAAAGATATGTTTGGGAGGAAGAAGGTCGACCCGTCAATGCTAGGTCCCAGAATCATCCACCTCAACAACCCTCCAGCCAATTCGGCGAACAAATGGGTCGACAACCACGTTTCCACCGCCAAATACAACATTGCAACGTTTCTCCCGAAATTTCTCTTTGAACAATTTTCCAAATACGCAAACCTGTTCTTCTTGTTCACCGCCGTGCTGCAACAAGTCCCCAACGTCTCGCCCACGAATCGATATACAACCATTGTGCCCTTGCTGATTGTGCTGATGATTTCCGCCATCAAGGAGTACGTCGAAGACTGGAAGCGGAAAAAGGCCGATAAGACCCTGAACGATTCCCAAGCACGGGTGCTAAGGGGGTCCAGCTTCACAGAGACGAAATGGATCAATGTTGCTGTGGGCGACATTGTACGAGTCGAGTCGGAAGAGCCATTTCCTGCCGATCTGGTTCTGCTCACAAGCTCCGAGCCAGAAGGTCTTTGCTACATTGAGACGGCAAATCTCGATGGCGAAACAAACCTCAAAATCAAACAGGCCATTCCTGAAACCGTCCATTTGGTCAATCCTGCAGATCTGGGGAGACTGAGCGGGCGGGTGCGGTCAGAGCAGCCGAATAGCAGTCTCTATACCTACGAAGCGACTTTGACCATGGCTGGTGGCGGAAGCGAGAAAGAACTCCCTCTGACACCTGAGCAGCTGCTTTTGCGAGGAGCTGTCCTACGCAACACCCCCTGGGTACATGGGGTCGTCGTCTTCACAGGCCACGAAACCAAATTGATGCGCAACGCCACAGCCACCCCCATTAAGCGTACCGACGTGGAACGAATGCTGAACAAGCAGATTCTCATGCTCGTGGCTATTCTCTTGGTTCTCAGCGCGGTCAGCACCATTGGCGATCTCATCGTCCGAGCGACAGCCGGTCAAAAACTGACATACCTCTATTACGGCGACTACAGCGCCGTGTCGCAGTTCTTTCTGGATCTCTGCACATACTGGATTTTGTACTCGAATCTGGTCCCCCTTTCACTTTTTGTGACTGTGGAGATCGTGAAGTACTTCCAGGCTTTTCTCATCAGTAGTGATCTCGACATGTACTATCCCAGTACCGATACCCCCGCGGTATGCCGAACGTCATCGCTTGTGGAAGAACTGGGCCAGATTGAGTACATCTTCTCGGACAAGACAGGGACTTTAACCTGCAATATGATGGAATTTAGACAGTCCTCGATTCAGGGCATTCGCTACGCCGACGTGGTGCCCGAGGACGTGAAAGCATCTGGCCCAGATGATCTGGATGGAGTCCACGACTTCAAACAACTCCGTGAGAACCTGAAGTCGCATCCCACCAGAGAAGTCATTCACCAGTTTCTTTCTCTCCTGGCCGTGTGTCATACTGTCATCCCCGAGCGCAAAGATGAGAAATCGGAAATCAAGTACCAGGCTGCATCTCCCGATGAAGGGGCCCTAGTCGAGGGCGCCGCTATGCTCGGCTATCGGTTTGTAGCGCGAAAGCCGCGCTCTGTGATCGTTCAAGTGGACGGGCAAGAAGTGGAATACGAGCTGCTGGCAGTGTGCGAATTTAATTCAACCAGGAAGCGTATGTCAACCATTTTCCGATGCCCGGATGGCAAAATTCGGATCTATTGCAAGGGAGCCGATACGGTGATCCTGGAACGATTAGCCAAGGATAACCAGATTGTTGACGTTACCCTGCGGCAGTTGGAGGACTATGCCACCGAAGGCCTGCGAACACTGTGTCTCTCTATGCGCGAAATACCGGAGCAAGAATTCCAGGACTGGAAACAGATTTTTGATAAGGCCGCCACAACGGTGGGAGGTAACCGCGCTGAAGAACTGGACAAGGCCGCCGAAATCATCGAGCGCGACCTTTACCTCCTAGGTGCGACAGCCATCGAAGACCGGTTACAAGATGGCGTGCCTGACACGATCCACACTCTGCAACAGGCGGGCATCAAGGTCTGGGTTCTCACGGGTGACAGACAAGAGACGGCTATCAACATTGGTATGAGTTGCAAACTGATCAGTGAAGACATGACACTCCTGATCATCAACGAGGAGAACTCCACCGCCACCCGGAACAGCCTCCAGAAGAAATACGACGCAGTAAGAAGCCAGGCCGCCTCAGGGGAACAGGACGTCCTCGCACTTGTCATCGACGGCAAGTCCTTGACGTTTGCGTTGGAAAAAGACATGGAGAAACTATTCCTTGATTTGGCCGTCATGTGCAAGGCAGTGATATGCTGCAGAGTCTCGCCACTGCAGAAAGCTTTGGTCGTCAAACTCGTTAAGCGGCATCTGAAGGCGCTTTTGTTGGCCATCGGTGACGGGGCCAACGACGTGTCAATGATTCAAGCTGCCCATGTCGGCGTCGGTATCAGTGGCGTCGAAGGCCTGCAAGCCGCTCGAAGTGCCGACGTCGCAATCGGACAGTTCCGATATTTGCGAAAACTGCTTTTGGTGCACGGCGCATGGAGTTACCAGCGCATCAGCAAGGTCATTCTGTACTCGTTCTACAAGAACATTGCCATGTTCATGACACAGTTTTGGGTAAGCCAGAGACCTCATCATTCGCGCTGTATACTGACAGGAAGCCCGTAGTACGCGTTCCAAAACTCCTTCTCGGGGCAAGTCATTTACGAATCCTGGACCCTATCCTTCTACAACGTGCTCTTCACGTTCTTCCCGCCCTTTGCCATGGGCGTCTTCGATCAGTTTATCTCTGCTCGGTTACTCGACCGGTATCCGCAACTCTACCAGCTCACGCAGAAAGGCGTATTTTTCCGCATGCATTCCTTCTGGAGTTGGGTTGCCAATGGGTTCTACCATTCCATTCTCGCGTATATCTTTAGCAGTTATTTCTTCCTCAACGACGGGATCCTGAATGACGGGAAAGCCGCAGGCCACTGGGTCTGGGGCACATCGACCTATACCGCCATCCTCCTTGTCGTCCTCGGCAAAGCCGCTCTGATCACCAACGTCTGGACAAAGTACACCGTGCTCGCCATACCCGGGTCCTTCATCATCTGGCTGGCGTTTATTCCGGCCTACAGCTATGCGGCACCCAACATCGGCTCTGGTTTCAGCACGGAACTCGATGGGATCATTCCCGTCATGTTTGGCTATCCGGTATTCTACGCGCTATGTCTGGTCCTCCCGCCCGTCTGCCTCATCCGCGACTTCGCGTGGAAGTACGCCAAGAGAATGTACTTCCCGCAGCAATACCACCACGTGCAGGAGATCCAGAAGTACAACGTGCAGGATTATCGGCCTCGGATGGAGCAGTTCCAGAAAGCGGTTCGGAAGGTTCGACAGGTGCAGAGGATGAGGAAACAGAGGGGATATGCATTTAGCGCTGGGGATGAGTCGACGGGAGGACAGACGATGCGGGTGCTTAGCGCGTACGATACCACGCGTGGCAGAGGACAGTACGGCGAACTGGGCAGCGTCAGACCCGTTGATGGCTCGGCAGGCCATTGATTTTGCGCACCTGGAAGCGAGGGAGGGGGATCAAGGACAGAATCGAGTTTTGTGTGGGCAGCCACTACTGAGATGAATGAAATGTATAGCATGATATATGGGCCAATGGGTGCAGAACGGCAGATGATGAGGAATTGAAGCCATCTTTCAGCTCCGGTGACGAGACGAAGCATTGTTGTCCGTGATATTAGCACAAATGACTTTTTTGCGATCGAGGCTGCCAGGCTTGTGGATGCCGCTGAGCCCTGCCCTGCCCTGCCCTCCCCCATGATCTACGTGAGGATGAGGACTCACGCATGGAAATCGACGTTATAGTTAGTTACCAAAAGTTCTCACGCCCCTAATTAGCCCCATCCATCCATCCATCACGGACACGTCTTTCAGCGCCTCTCCCACCCGATAGTCCGACACTCCACGCCGGCCTTCTCGTCCCTGAACCACAGTTCCTTGCCGTCCTTCTCGTCGGACCGCTCGCGCTCGCTCTCGCTCTCGTCCGCGTCCGCGTCCGCCTCGCCCACCACTTCATCCTGGATGCTTTCCTTCCTGCGTCCCGCGTGCTGAGGCAGCGTGACGGCCTCGCTGATCCACTCCTTCACGCCCTCGCCTCGAAGCACGGGCCTCCACTTGGCGGACTTGACGCCCGAGCCCGGCGACGGTAGCAGGTCCGGGAAGAAGGTGTCGCACTCGAAATCGACTGGGATCTTGGAGTTTCTTCGTGGATACTCGGAAGAGGGCTGGGATGGGGGTGACGATGACGATGCTGTGGCAGACCCCGATGCCGGAGCTGCGAGTTTGCGGATCTGCGTCTGCAGGATCCGCACGTCGAAGTGAAGGTGCTCGGATTCCTTGAACGGGTCGAATGAGGCGGTGGATGCTGGTGCTGGTGCTGGTGCTGGTGGTGCTTGGGTTTCGCCCTCGGTGTCTGTGCCGGTTTCGCTGCCCGGCCCGCCGGCGGTGGGCGTGGTCGGAGTGTGTGATCCATGGGATGACAGGGCGAGGACTTGGCGGTAGATTTCGGCGCCGCCGATGCAGAAGATCTTGTGGATGGAGATCGTTGACGGTGCTGCTGGTGGGGAGGACGTCGCGGTGGCCGATGATAGGGAGATGGGCGTGGGCGAGGACAGCAACGACAGGGCCGACGAGAGAGACTGAGAGATCATGATCGGCGAGAAAACGGCCCGTTTCGAGGACCGAGGTGGGAAAGACGGTGGCGTCAGGACTGTGATGGTACTTTGCTGGGACGTCCGGGACCGTGACCGGCCCTTCACGCTCCCGGCGGCGAGATGGTGGGTTTCCCATGCTGGAGGAGCATCAGAGTCCTCTGACGAGGCCTGGATCTCCGCCAATATCCTCTGTGACAGGTCACTTGGGCTCCCTCGCGTGATGATCACGTTCAATCGTCCTGCCAACGGTCGAAACCGGGGCGGGATACTGTCCCACGTCTTCCTCCCCATGACGACGGCGTTGATCGGTCTAGATTTCGGAGTCTCTTCCTCCACAGGGACGTGCGAGGTGACTTGTTTGAAAAAAGCCATGTCCGCTTTGATCCCCGGCCAGGGCAGCTTGCCCTTGAATCCAATGCCCATGGGTGGATTCAGGGACGTGGCGACAATGATGTAGATGGGCTTGGGACGCATGAATATCGGCGTTATAACCGTTGTTGTGGTTTTGATGATGCGTTTCTGCGACGGCGAGAGCCTTTCGAGTCCTTCGTCTGACGTGTCCGCTGGTGGAAGATTCGACGTGGGAAGCTCTGTTGGTGATGGTGGTGCCGAGAGAGTGGTTGACGGGGGTGTTGAGATGGTCATTGCTTTGTTTGGCTGCACGTCGTTGGTTGGGCGTGTTGATGGCGGGACAGTCAGACCCTGTGTGTTCAATGGTGTTGGCGCCGTCGACGGTCTACTGAACATCAATAGACAGGTACTTGGATTGGTGCGATATCGAGGTCTTTCGAGGTCGCGCTTTGTCGATGCGGCCTCTCCCGACTCGTCACGCTGTTTCCACCACGAGTCAATATTTCGGCCAGGATGATACCAGAAACCACAGCGACATGTTGATACTGCGGTGTAAAGTATCGATTCGCTTTTCTCGGGGGAAAAGTGCGGCTGAAGAGATGCGCTGTCAATGATGTGTCTACTGCCTTTCAGTCGGTCTAGAGGTTCTAGACCCCAAACATTTGCATCGGAAGCTCTAGACGCGACTTTTGCCCCTAGACGCGTTACATCAAGCGGCATGGCGGGGCAATTAGACTTCGGAAAATGAGGCCGCGGTGAGGAATGTCCGATGGATTTATTTATTCTGCTTTCAAGAAAAGTAGAGGCCAGCAAAAGACATTGGTAAGTTCTTGGAGTCACCGTTATGTCGACTGGAGGTGCTCGTCTCGCTCGTCGCCGCCATCAAGAACAAGTGACGTTTCGTACTTCTCGAGGAATTTCCTAAACCCTTCCTCGACGATCCGGATATCCTCTTCCATCTTCCTCTGGGCTGCCTCGTCTTGCCCGTTTACATCCTTGCCGTTGTGATCCGTCGCCAGAGTATCCAAGCCGCCGAAGAGCCAAATCTCCTTCATTGTCCTCGTCAACATCATGATTTCCTCGGCTGCACGGATGACTGCTGTGGATTCGACGTCGAGTTGAAATTGTTGCGCAGACGTCTCCGTCAACGACGGAGGGGGTGTTGCACTGCCACCGGCTGTCTGAGACGCCGTGTCATCCAAAGCAACCGCAAAGATGTTCTCTAGCCGTTTGATTAGAGTGGTTGAAAGAGCTGTGATTCGGGCTGCCCAGACGTCAGCAGGCAATATTACAAGACAGCCACCAATGCACTGCAGGCGCGAGACATATTCAAGAGGCGGAGATGAGAGAACACTGAAGGAGCATACCTTGTAAGAACTTGGCTGTGGGCACGGCGTCCGAAGCAGCCTCTCTGTTCGGGTTCGATGCCATCTTCGCAAGGCTCCAATTGTGTCTCAGAATCGCGGTCTTCTCTTTCCACTCTGGTATCTCTCCTCCCAGAGAATTAAGGTTTTTGCGATTCAGACTCGACGAGATCCATATGATGCACTTTCGGCCGCAGGATTGGAACCCGTAGTTTTGGTCAGATAGTAATTACAAAACGACTGAATTGGTGGATGTGCTGAGCTCATTCCCCTGGCTCTATCATCGTCCTAACGATCAGAAGAGATATGTCTAAACCCCTGCATATCTTACTGCTGCTCCAATACTGAAGTGAAGCGTACTCGCCTGTCTTGATACCCCGTAATGAAGACTACCTTTGGCACTGAAAGTAGAGTGTGCCTGAATGTGTCAAATCTCTAAGTCCGCACATTAACGCAGGTGCTTCACCGAAGATGAGGGACTACGGCGGACCATAGGCAGAGATCAGCATTTCGTGAGCGAGTAACTGGCAGCAGTTATCGTGTCATCCTCCACTCTCTGCGGCGTGGAGGATCACACGATTCTCACATGTACCTTAGGCATCGACCATGAGGGAAATGTCTCAATAAGCTACCTCCAGCAAGCTTCTCCCATTTGCCAGCAGATCTGCGTAAGCTGCTTATCCTTCCTGCCGTCCTTGGTGCCTTGCACAGACTACGAGGTGCACAGTGGGTGAGTGGACTCGACTTTACTCCGTCCTCGTGGGATTTATGCTTCCTTGGACAATGTCGCCAAAGAAATTTGCTCAGCAGTAAGCGTCGAGAACGACTCTGTACTGTGTACTGCATTTGCCAGCGACTCAGTCTACTTAAAAGATCGAAGTTGCTAATTATCGCTAGGCGCACATTTCGGTTACTCGGAACCTCCCATTTACCGCCAGCCTGCACATCTTGCCCTATGCTCGCCACACAGCTGATAAATTTAGCAGCACTGTGGCCGAAATCCCCAACGCCTGACATCATCCCATTGGATCAGTCCTGCGGGTGCCTGCCAGCCACAGGCGTGTCTCAGAGCTCGCTGTAAGCACGCAAGAAATTCTCCGAAAAATGCCACCTTCACCCACCATGCACTTTTGACCAGCCTCACCTGCCACTGAACAGCAGGACCGAACACACCCACACACCGAAGTTCCCTCATGTTGGCCACGCAGGGCCACGCTGACGGTGACGTCGAATACTGGAGCCCTGATTCGTACTCGTACCCAGTACAAACCCGGATGCTCGGCAACGTGGGCGTGCATGCGCTACAGAATCGAGCACGATTCTCACTGGAAGCTCGTCAACACCCACCACCCTCCTTCTCTGAGACATCTGCGCTCCTGCGAATCCCATGATACTCCCTTTTCGGTACGACCTACTGGCCGCAGAGTCAAAAGAATGAGATAGTCTGACTTACAAACTGGACTGCGGAGTCACCGATGTTGCAACGCTGCCTTGCCACGTGGGGGAACAGCGCTCTGACCAAATCCCCAACTGCTGGACTTCGCCCCAGTGACCGGACCGCGAAGTCAGGCAACGGTGCCCGCATTTCTTTACTGGGTATACGAAAATGGTGCTGGCCTCAGGGTCTTTGGCTGAGTTCTATTCGCCCCTTCCGTTTGCGATGGTAAGCAAAAACCTATACGTCGTACTCCACCTGGTGGAGTGGGAGGCATCTGATCCATCCCGGCGATGCACGGTTTAACCGGATTAGCTTTTCCTGCTGTGTGTCTCCGATGATACGTTAGCATGCTGCGCCATGGTAAGTTCCAGATGACGATGGAAATGGTCAACCCACCTCAGTATGCTTGCAAGGTGAGTGGCATGGTATAAGAGGGACGTCTCCCATTGCCCGGTACATTGCTATTGTTCATCTCACCAAGCACATAGTCACTCGCTTTGATATTTTCACATACTGACATTCGTTCTACATTCGCTAAACATGTCTTCCAAGTCGGTCGTTTTGTTTTCATTGCTTGCACCAGCTCTGTCTGCTGTGCTGCCGAGGGGAGAGAGTGCCAGTGCCAACACATGGGGCGACTGGGGAAGCTCTTCTTCGTACACTACCCCCAGTACAACAACAGCATACACTACTAGCTCCACCACTTCTTCGTCGCCTCCTGCAGTGAGCACGACCTCAGTTGGTCAGAGCTGGGGTGACTGGGGGTCTTCATCGACCACTCCCAGCACAACCTCGACATATACAACTTCATCTTCCAGTACTAAGTGGGCTGACTGGACTTCAAGCTCAACCACGACTCCTTATACCTCTTCCACTACCTCGCCAACGAAGTCTTGGGGCGACTGGACCAGCAGCTCCACGACAACGCCCTACACTTCCTCAACAACCAGCTCCACCAAGAGCTGGGGTGATTGGACTAGTAGTTCCACGACGACTCCGTATACTTCCTCAAGCACTTCGTCGACCAAGAGCTGGGGAGACTGGACTTCAAGCTCGACTACGACGCCTTATACCTCTTCCACTACCTCGCCAACGAAGAGTTGGGGAGATTGGACCAGCAGCTCCACGACTACACCCTACACTTCTTCAACAACCAGCTCCACCAAGAG